>NW_024070211.1:106449301-106723490 GCF_014754425.2 Oryx dammah | reverse complement strand
TTTTCCATGATCCAGCGGATGTTGGCAATTTGATCTCTGGTTCCTCTGCCTTTTCTAAAACCAGCTTGAACATCTGGAAGTTCATGGTTCACGTATTGTTGAAGCCTGGCTTGGAGAATTTTGAGCATTACCTTACTAGTGTGCGAGATGAGTGCAATTGTGCAGTAGTTTGAGCATTCTTTTGCATTGCCTTTCTTTGGGATTGGAATGAAAACTGACCTTTTCCAGTCCTGTGGCCACTGCTGAGTTTTCCACATTTGCTGGCATATTGAGTGCAGCACTTTCACAGCATCATCTTTCAGGATTTGAAATAGCTCAACTGGAATTCCATCATCTCCACTAGCTTTGTTCATAGTGATGCTTTCTAAGGCCCACTTGACTTCACATTCCAAGATGTCTGGCTCTAGATGAGTGATCACACCATCGTGATTATCCGGGTAGTGAAGATCTTTTTCGTACAGTTCTTCTGTGTATTCTTGCCACCTCTTCTTAATATCTTCTGCTTCTGTTAGGTCCATACAATTTCTGTCCTTTATCGAGCCCATCTTTGTCTGAAATGTTCCCTTGGTATCTCTAATTTTCTTGAAGAGATCTCTAGTCTTTCCCATTCTGTTCTTTTCCTCTATTTCTTTGCATTGATTGCTGAGGAAGGCTTTCTTATCTCTTCTCGCTATTCTTTGGAACTCTGCATTCAGATGCTTATATCTTTCCTTTTCTCCTTTGCTTTTCACCTCTCTTCTTTTCACAGCTATTTGTAAGGCCTCCCCAGACAGCCATTTTGCTTTTTTGCATTTCTTTTCCATGGGGATGGTCTTGATCCCTGTCTCCTGTACAATGTCACAAACCTCATTCCATAGTTCATCAGGCACTCTATCTATCAGATCTAGGCCCTTAAATCTATTTCTCACGTCCAGTGTATAATCATAAGGGATTTGATTTAGGTCATACCTAAATGGTCTAGCGGTTATCCCTACTTTCTTCCATTTAAGTCTGAATTTGGCAACAAGGAGTTCATGATCTGAGCCACAGTCAGCTCCCGGTCTTGTTTTTGCTGACTGTATAGAGCTTCTCCATCTTTGGCTGCAAAGAATATAATCAATCTGATTTCGGTGTTCACCATCTGGTGATATCCATGTGTAGAGTCTTCTCTTGTGTTGTTGGAAGAGGGTGTTTGCTATGACCAGTGTGTTTTCTTGGCAAAACTTTATTAGTCTTTGCCCTGCTTCATTCTGCATTCCAAGGCCAAATTTGCCTGTTACTCCAGGTGTTTCTTGACTTCCTACTTTTGCATTCCAGTCCCCTATAATGAAAAGGATATCTTTTTTGGGTGTTAGTTCTACAAGGTCTTGTAGGTCTTCATGAACCGTTCAACTTCAGCTTCTTCAGCATTACTGGTTGGGGCATAGACTTGGATTATGGTGATATTGAATGGTTTGCCTTGGAAACGAACAGAGATCATTCTGTCGTTTTTGAGATTGGTTTCTCTCTACTTGTATTATAATCATTTGTTCACATCAGTTTCCCTTACTAAATTGAGGACAAAAATCCAACCTGGTTAATTTTGATATTACCAAATTACAGTTTAAAGTACACTCATTCAACTCTGTTAAATGAATGAGAAATAAATATTGGTAATAGGGAGTTTTAACAATGTCTGCTAACAAGAGAAGTTATCTCTTAAAAATATTTTTACTTATAGTTTTAAAAACTGTGATTATGATGACTAAATAATCATTTCAGAATTTTATAAAATTCTATACTTGGCAAAAGGAAGTCCTACTAAACTCAGGCAACAGGGACATTTAAGTACAGTATCCTGATCTTAATTAAACAGATACAAAATGATAGAGAAAAACATGAAGAATATAACTCCAAATTGCCATTCTCCATACCTTTCCTAATATTTGAATAGATTTTATAGGAATATAGTTAAAATACTGGAATTTATAAAGGATGTAATTATGTTCTTTAATTTCATGTTGATGATTATATTTAGTTTTCAGTTTTCACAGTTGCATATATTAACAACTCATTCTTTACTTTTACTGACTTGTGTGATGTAAGTAAAATTAATACTATGTTTAAGTTTATTACCCTGTCCTCTTCTGTAGCTAACCACTTCTAGTATTAGTTTTTTATGTAACTTTCCATAGCTTCACTATATATCACTACAAGAATATGAACCTACATTTTTATTTCTCTTTCCTCTTCTTGTATACAAATGGTAGCATAGTATACAAAATATTTTCCAACTAGGTATCTCCCAACTTCATTGTATTTTGGTAAATCTTTCCATATGCATACATAAAGAGGTTTTTGGTTCTATTTTCAGTTTTTATTATGGAAACTGTTAAAACAAATAAAGGTAGAAAGAATAGTATGATTCCCAAAATAATTCTCAATATTCTGCTACTCATGCTTCATCTGTTTCCTATTTTTATTTTTTCTTGGTGATTTTAAAACAAATCTCAGATATCTCATCAATGAATGTTTTGTACAGCTGACCATTGAAAAATATGGATTTGAACTGTGACAGTTCAGTTCAACTGGATTTTTCTTTTTTAACAGTAGATACATGAGTTTGAGCAAACTCCTGGAGATGGTGAAGGACAGGGAATCCTGGTGTGCTGCAGTCCATGGGGCCACAAAGAGGTGGACATGACTTAGCAACTGAACAACAGTACTAGAGGATCCAAGGTTAGTTGAATCCATGGGATGGGGCACCTCAGATACAGAGAACCCTTGTATAAAGAGGGCCAACTAAAAGTTATAACATATTTCTGATAGCAGAAAGAGTCAGCACCCTTAATTCCCACATTATTCAAGGGTCGACAGTATTTCTAATAGATAAAAACATAATTTACTTATTTGCATAAACACATTGCCACTATCATATTCAGTTAAATTAACAATTCATTTATATAATCTAAAACTCAGATCATGTTCAAGTCACTCCTTAACTTTGCTCAAAATTAGTTTTGTACAATTGGTTTATTTGAATCACTATTCAGACAAGTCTATATATTGCTTTTGGTTGATGTGTCTCTTAAAGCCTTTTTTAATCTATAACATTTCTCTTTCTCTTTTCTCTCCCTGGCCTGGATATTTTAAATCTAAGGATCATTTGTCATGTAGAAGTTCCCACATTCAGATTTAATTGACTGTATCCTCCTACTATTTAACATGGTCCTCTTCCCATTATACTTCCTATAAAAGGACAGTCAGAACTAGAGGGTTTATTGGAGTCAGGCACTTTATTAAATTCAGGTAAAATTCCTTACAAGCATCTTTCGTATGTGAGCCTATCTTCTTCCTGATGCATCTCAGCAGGATGTGCGTATCATGGGGCACTTCACTTGCAGTGATTAATCAGTGGGTCTAGGTGGCATCAGCCTGGTTTACTCAGTACAGAATTCTCCTTCACTGATCCCCTGATGATGCAGACACTGATGATTGTTGCCTAGATTCATGCTTCAAAAGGAATTGCAAAATGATGCTTGTATAATTCTATCATCCCTCTTGCTTTAATCTGCTGTAATTCTTTGATAACAAACCTTTATTCACCAACTTTGGGGGGTACTGTGAAATACCTATAGGAAAGATAGGATACTTATCACTTCTTCGGGTAATGAATTAATGTCCCAGCATCCTATAACAGTGACTCATGGAGGTACATTTTTGTCATTTTGAACTCATGATTTTATATATTTAATATGTTTTAATTTGCTGTTATCATAATTTCTTTAAAGCTTGTTCTGTATTTCATCATTTGACTGCATTGCCATTTTTAAAACAGAGGCATATAATTCTGTTGTATGAATGTACCATGATTTATTTAACCAGTCCTCTACTGATAGGCATTTAGGTTATTTTTGGTCTTTTGGTACACTATGTAATACTGTAATAAATAATCTTATATGTAAGTTTTTTCACACATGTACAAACATATATGAAGGTAAATTTTCCAAAGTGAAATTGGTCATAGGATAAACACATGTATAATTTTGTTGAATATCACCCCATTGCCCATTGAGGATATCACTCACCAACAAAAGCTGATTTTTTTCAGTTATTTTATGAATAGCATCTAAAATGGGACAGCAGAAATACTATTTTATTATAACAATATTTTGTGACTTTATTAAAAATTCATCATATCCTATCTTGCTTGTTATGGTCTTAGCAACGCTTTAAGAGTAACATGAAGCATGGACAGAAAAGAAAGATCAGTTTACTATGCCCATATAAAAAGTAACTGAGGAAACAGGATACTGTCCAGCAAAAATAAGATGGAGGTTAAAGAGAATAATCACTTTAGTTTGGAAAAAAAAATAAAGTTGCTCTTTTTTGGTTTTTGAGGATTGAGTCTTGACAAAGGTTGACAAGTTTGAGTTCAACATGATAAAACAAGCTACATGCCTTATAATGGAATGGCATTTGAGATAAAGTATATTAAATTGAAGGATAGCTCCTGACTTTTTGGAACCTAAAGATTTTGCAATTTGTTGGCACTATCTTTACGAAAGTAAACAAAAATACATAACTGCAATATAGAAATAGGTACAGCAGCACATGCTTATTTAGAGTGAGAAAATATCCAACAATGTACACATTTTCAAAAGATGTCCAATACCACAAGTTTTACAAAGTCTAAAAAATAACCCAATATTTTAATTGAAGTGTCTGTTATATTTCTATAATACTCTCCCCCTATATTTTTGACTGCATATACTTACACATCTTTTTTGGATACTATTTCTGTCATGGGTCTTCCCTGGTGACTCAGAGGTAAAGAATCCACCTGCCAATGCAGGAGATTCAGTTTTGATCTCTGGGTAGGGCAGATCCCCTAGAAAGGAAACGGCAACCCACTCCAGTATTCTTGCCTGGGAAATCCTGTGGACAGAAGAGCCTGGGAGAGTACAGTCCATGGGATTGCAAAGAGTCAGGCATGACTTAGCCATGAAACAACAACAGCAAAGTCAAATTCTGTCATACCATTTTCTCTTGGGTATTGGAAAGATAACTCAGTCTTTTCTCTGGCAATGTTGATTAATGCATATGTTTAAAAAATAATAATCTAGAAATGTTTCTTTTAGCTTCACAACTCATTACTGGCAATGGCTTGCTTTTTTGTTTAGTTGTTTGTTTGTTGTTTTTCCTAAATCTGAGATTTCTGAATCTGTGACTATGTAACTTCTAACTTCCTTTTAGTTCCTAGTCCTAAGTGTGGTTTCCAAGTGTCTCTTTAACTTATTTTACAAAAAAAAAAAAAGTCTTTTTTTCTTTGTAATTATGTACTTCTTATAGTAACATAGAAGTTATTGCCAACATCTTTGAACAATCAAAAGAACTCTAGAGAAATTAAATGTTGTTTTTTAATAAAACATTGCTCCTCATAAGTTGTTTCAGGTGACTTTCCTTTGGTGTGTTACACCCAGTTGTTCTAATTCTATACTTCATGAAAAATTATTGTTTCTATAGTTTCTTATTACTTTTCTATATTACTTTAGTGAACGATGAAAGCACATAGTTCAAACACATTAAAGAAGGAAGGGGAAAAAATGAAACTACAGGAAAGATGAGAAAAGTAAAACACTTAAAACTTAAATCTTTATGATGGTCAGACTTATTCAAAGAAAAAATATTACTAACAGAAGAAAACTCATTGACATGATAGAATTTTTAACAATGCTTCCAATTCATCCAAAGGTTTTTTTGTCCAGCTACTGATATGAAAGTCATATGCATTTTTCTGGGATACTCGGTCTCCTTTGCATCTAAAAGATAGTACATATTTGGCTTTGGCTGTAAATAAAAACTGCTGTTTTTAACCTTAGAAGGGACTGCCTTGCCTATCAGCTAGCTGAACACTCTCATGATAATATTATGCAGTACAGTTTAAAAGCAGAAAGGACACACTTTCTATTCCCAGAGAATATTCCTCCTCTACAAATAAAGAGAAAAGGGTCTTTTAAAAATGCTGCAACTCATAGACAATATTTTAGCTTTTCACAATGAGCAATACCACAATTTTTCCTTCTGTTTTGGCAAAGAATTTGAATGTTCTATAACCTTCATTCATTTTTTTCATGGAACTGTTGCCATCTACACTGTTCTTTATAACTCTCAGGAAAAGAAAATCCTAGACAGCTTATAACATCATACATGATTTGCAAAAAAAAAAAAAAAAGAAAAGTAGCAAGCTTATCAACATTTTTATTTCCAAATAATGGAAACATCTCCTCAAATGTTTTTTGTAACTTCTGTTTCAACCTCTCAATTCATTTATTCATTCATCAAAAATAACACTGAACATCTAAAACATGCCAGGCACAGCACTAGGTTCCGGAATACAGTGAGGAACAAAATTAACATAGTACATAGCCTCATGAATTATACATTCTAAAGGGAAGATAGACATAATAGGCAGTTTGTTCCCCTCAAATTTATATGTTGAAGCTGTAATGTGAACGTGAAAGTTGCTCAGTCTATTCCGACTCTATGCTGGAGTGGGTAGCCTTTTCCTTCTCCAGGGGGTCTTCCCAATGCAGGGGTGGAACCCAGGTCTCCTGTAATGCAGGCGGATTCTTTACCAGCTGAGCCACAAGGGAAGCCCTGAAGCTGTAAGGAGGAGGAGATGAAGCTGCAATAACCTCTAGTAACTCAGAACATTACTATGTTTGGATACAGAGCTTTTTAAATGAGTCAAAATGAGACCATTCTAATTGGTATCCTTAGAAGAAGAGGGAAGTAGATACACAGAGAGACACCAAGATTGTGCACATGGAGAGGAAAGACCACTTGAGAACACAGTGAGACAGTGGCCATCTGAAAGCCAAGGAGAGATGCCTCACAGGAAACCAACCCTGCCACTGCTTTGATCTTGGGCTTCTAGCCACCAAAACTGAGAAAATAAATTGTGGTTTAAGCTACTCAGTCTGGGGTATTCTGTTGCCTTGTTGTTGTTCAGTCGCTAAGTTGTGTCCAACTCTTTGTGTCCCCGTGCACTACAGCATGTCAGGCATCCCTTTCCTTTACTATTTCACGGAATTTGCTCAGACTCATGTACATTGAATCGGTATGTCATCCAACCATCTAGTGCCGGGGTCCAGCCCTGGTGGATCCAGGGAATTAGAAGCAGGGATGGAGTCAGAGTCTGGGAAAGGACTATTTAATTAGAAATATAAAGATTAGGAAAGAATAGTATAGTAGGAAAATTGGTGGAGAAAAGATGCTGAATAACGTGGTTTATGTGGAAAACTAATAAAACCTCGAGACAAGAGGTTTGCACCGTCTACGTTAGGCCACCGGCACCCACTTGAATAACTGAGGGTGCCCCGCCTTGGGCTCCCTCTCGCGTGGGTCTTAGAAGCCAGGGCAAGTAAGTAGACGTGGTGAGCCTCTGCACTCCAGATGGGAATTCAGCCTGAAAAGGAGAGGGAGGGAGAGGGAGAAAGAGAGAGAGAGAGAGACTCAACACAGGGGGAGCCAGATTTCCAAGAAACCAGTTCGAGAAGCTGGTCTGAGAAACTGGTCCATCCTTTATTGTCTGGAAAGGCTTTTTATACTTTTGATTGTAAATAGAGATCAATGGATAATACAAAATTATGCAGTGTCAGCAGCCCTGACTCTTATTGAGACCAGGCTTTCTCTCTGCATACCTAGTTGTATACACAAGTCTTAGGTGATTTACATCATCTTCTGCCCAGAAGGCCAATTAGCATTTTACGGCCCTTTTCTGATAAGGGTCTGTCAACCAGAAGACTTATTTGCCTTAATAGTGTTGTTCTTCCCAAAGTCTTGTGCCACTCTCAGAAAGCACTAAATAAAGTTACATTCTTACTTAGCAAGGACACAACAATTTATAACAAAGAAAGAGGAGTACAGTGATTTATAACAAAGAGAAAATTCATTAACTCAAAAGTCTAGTGTTGCTAACATCAAAACTACTATATTCCTATTTCTGCATCCCAATTACATTGATTAATATCCTCTCAGGTGCCTAAAAGATAAAGGATATGGAGGCCTGGTGGCAAACATTAACTCAACAAACTCTTCACCAAACTAATTCTTAACTCTAAAAGGCTCTATATCTTTAAGATGTTTTAAGCTTCGTGCCTCTCGCGGTTGGGGGGCTGTAAACAATCACAGGTTGTAAAAGTCTCCAACTGTCAGGCAAGTTAGAGAGCCATCAGAGGGATTTGAGTTGAAACATTCCTTTCATATGCAGGAGACCAGTTGGAGCTCTAAGTTAACTTTTTCCAGAGAAAGGTGGTTGGGGATAGCCCCCTGTAATGTCAGAAGAGTGTAGTATAGCAGACAGTAAACAGACAGATTTTGGTTTCAGGGTAGATGCTCAGACAGAGGACCCCTTGAGACCTGACTCGCCTTGCCCGTCAGGTCTCTCTGCATGACCCTGTCATGGGTGGGATCTCCTGTGCTGGCTCCTGGCATCTAGTCCTCTGTCACCCCCTTCTCCTCCTGCCCTCAATCTTTGGCAGCATCAGGGTCGTTTCCAATGACTCTGCTCTTTGCAACAGGTGGCCAAAGTATTTGAGCTTCAGCATCAATCCTTCCAGTGAATATTCAGGATTGATTTCCTTTAGGATTCACTGGTTTGATCTCCTTGCTGTTTAGCAAACTATTTAAAAAATAATTTTATTATAATCAATTTATTATATGCCTAGCAAACTAATAAAATAAACATTAAATTATCACATAATTACTTCTAAAGTTACAATTCTGACATGCATGCACCAGACCAAATACATTTGGAACAACATTCCCACTCTCACACATATGCTAACTCAGAACTAGCAAGAAGTCAAGCTTTTTAAAGCTGATTCTAGTCCCTGGCTTAGCAAATATCCAGTTGAATAACTGGTCAGTCCTTTCAATAAAGAGATTCTTCTTGACATACATAAAATTTGTCCAATACTTTGCAAATGCTCTTCTTTGTATTTATCTGCGCCCCCCCCCATCAAATTTAAATTCATCCTGTTCTGTTTTGTTCTAACCTATGGTTAAATTGAGAACAACTACAGAATGTCTCCTACTGAGTAATCCCTATAACTACAAATTACTTATGAGGTCATTCAATCTATAGTCTTCTATACTGTACTTTTCAACAGTTGCCAAATCTTTATAATTGTTCTAGAAATTTTGATTATTCTAAATAATTTTCCATTGTTCTAAATCTCAATGTTTTCATTATTCATTAATTCACTGGGTGACTTTAATCTCTTTACATCTCAGTTCCTTCATCTGTGCATGATAGGATTGAGCTACAGTAGTATCTCAGAGGTTCCCTCCTGCAGGGCAATCCCTGATTGAAGACCTGTGGTGACTACACTTACAAACAAAATAGATAAAAGATAGTGCCCATGCCCTAGGCTGATCTAGTCTCTGAAGAATGATATAAAAGTCAAGCTTGTTCCTTCTAAAGAGTAAAGGGGAAGAGTTTAGGATGAAAGTAACTCATTTCCTTATCATTTTATACATAGAATGACTCCCAGAAAAATTGGAAAATGCCCAACATTGGTTTTAACTTGTTATCTACAAGTACCAAAACAAGAAATTGTGATAAAAAAATTCCCCTAAATGGTATTTTTTATTTTAAAATATTTTAGTTGCTTTCATTTTTGAATTTATCATTTCTTCTACATAGGAACTCTATTATATCAATGCCAGGTAGTAATACAGTGCACTTCACTTATGAAACAAATAGCTAGTTATAAATGGAGATTGTATTGCACGTGGAGAGCTAGTTTCAGAAGCTTCAAGTCTCCTACCTCTGTGAGAATCTATCTACACATTTTTTTAGATAATGGACATATTGCTTTTACAAATTACACTGTGTTCTATTCAGTTTGTGATCTAATACCTTGCAATAAAAAACTTTTTAGCTGCCTTTACATGTAGCAGATCAAGTTCAGTAATACGGTCTTGAAAATAAATACTAGTTAAAGGTTACTTATTGGTATTTTTAAAATGTTAAATAGCTGTGCCAATATTATTGTCATGAACTCAGGGAAAGTATTAAACTTCTCTGAAACTCTGCTCTCTGTGTCTGGAATATCTTTCACTGCCTCTCTCCCCACAGATTTGTCACTGTCTACTCACTAAGTCACGTCCAATTCTTTGGTGACCCCATGGGCTGTAGGCTGCCAGAACCTGTGCCCATGGGATTTTCTGGGCAAGAAGACTGGAGTGGGTTGCCATTTCCTTCTCCAGGGATCTTCTCAACCCCATGAATCCACATCTCCTGCACTGGCAGGCAGATTCGTTACCACTGAGCCACCAGGGAAGCCCTCTCCATACAGATACTTACCAACAAAATGTGTACTCTAACAGCCAGCTCAAATGTCCCTCTTCTTCAAAGTTTCTTGACCAGTTCTCAATTTATTTTTAGTTGTGGCATCCGTTCATGGTATTTGCTCGCATCACTTCATGGCAAATAGATGGGGAAATGTTAGGTAGATAGAATAGGGAAAAGAAGTCCAAAATGGTGGTGGCTAAAAGACAAGGAAGGGAAAAGTCCTGGAAAATAGAACAAGGAAGGATAAAAAAGGTCCAAGGACCCGAGTGAGGACTGCAGGAAGAACAAACAGCACTCCTGGCTAAGCCCAATTTGCATAGGGCAGGCCCAGAGGGAGGAAAAAAACATATAAAAGGAGGAGCCAAGCGCTCTCTTGCTCTCTCTCCCCCGTGTGCCTGCACTCTTTCTTTCTCTCTCTCTCTCTCCCCCTCGTGTGCCTGCTCTCTTTCTCTCTCTCTTTCTGACCCCCCCACTCCCCCACCGTGCATGCTGGCATGCTCCTCCACTCTTCTCTTCTTCAAGGATGGATTCTCCTGCTATCTCCTGAATAAAATAGAGCTGTAACACTGATTTGTCTGAGAGCTATGACACAGTTTGTTCAAGACCCGAGACATAGTTTGTTCAAGACCGGAGAGCTGTGACGCTCAGAGGGCTTTAATGTCTGTCGCCCCAAATCATTGTTGTGACGAGACAAGAACTGAGAAACATACACTTGCCTGACAGAAACAATGGAAACAGTGAGAGACTTTATTTTCTTGCACTCCCAAATCACTGCAGATGGTGACTACAACCATGAAATTAAAAGGCGCTTGCTCCTGGGAAGAGAAGCTATGACAAATCTAGCAGCATATTAAAAAGCAGAGACATTACTTAATCGACAAAGGTCCATCTAGTCAAAGCTATGGTTTTTCCAGTAGTCATGTATGGATGCGAGAGTTGGACCATAAGAAAGCTGAGCACTGAAGAATTGATGCTTTTGAAGTGTGGTGTTGGAGAAGACTCTTGAGAGTCCCTTGGACTGCAAGGAGATCCAACCAGTCCATTCTGAAGGAGATCAACCCTGGGATCTCTTTGGAAGGAATGATGCTAAAGCTGAAAGTCCAGTACTTTGGCCACCTCATGCGAAGAGTTGACTCATTGGAAAAGACTCTGATGCTGGGAGGGATTGGGGGCAGGAGGAGAAGGGGATGACAGAGGATGAGATGGCTGGATGGCATCACTGACTCGATGGACGTGAATCTGAGTGAACTCTGGGAGTTGGTAATGGACAGGGAGGCCTGGTGTGCTGTGATTTATGGGGTCGCAAAGAGTTGGACACGACTGAGCGACTGAAATGAACTGAGGATTAGGCTATGCAAGATGACTGTTCTCTTGCTCTCTGTACATCCCATGCAAGACCAGTGCCTGTTTCACCTACACTATATTCACATGACTGACCTTCCTACCTACTTGCCTCAGGCCTCAGCTACTGATTGTTCTTATTAAAGAGCTAGTGAGGGGCATGCCCCCTCTGCTAGTTTCCCTGATAACCAGTGAGCTAACCTAACATCAGTTTCCTCTGTATCCAGTAATCTCCCCATTCCCCTGGGAGCAAAGACTGATGTCATGCCCTGCCCTAGCATTACCTCACAGGGGAGGGTATTGCACCAGGTCCTTGCTTCAGACATGTAATTCCCCCCATCCTTTAAACCACTGATGTCACTGATGCTTACTCCAGGCTCTGTCTTTGGTCTTGAAGATAAGCAAGTTTAGGCCTTGCAGGTCTGTGGGGTGTATCCCATACCTACACAACTGTCTGTTAACTAGATAAATGAGATTCATTTATATGTAATGCTCAGCTGCCACTAATGAATATTACATATGTTTTTGACTGTCAAATTATATCTCTATTTTCTTCTCTTTAATGTAGACATATTTTATCTTTTCTTGGTATTTATATTTTAAAACTAAGTTGGCTTATTTTATGAATTATTCACTAGGAAAAACACAAGAAATAATGATTTTGAGAAGTACAGGCATACTTGTTTTATTAAGCTTCACTTTACTGTGCTTCACAGATTTACAGTTTTTACAAATTGAAGGTTCGTGGCAACCCTAAGTTGAGCATCTATTGGCACTAGTTTTCTAACAGCATTTTGTCACTCAAGTTTCTGTCTCACATTTTAGGAATTCTTGAAACATTATGGGCTTTCCCACTATTATTTGATTTGTAAGTTGACCTGAGATTAGTGACCTTTGATGTTACTTTTGTAATTGTTCTAGAGCACCCCAAACTGTGTCTGTATAAGATGATGAAGTTAATAGATGGATGTTGTGGGTGTTCTATCTAACTGCCCCACAAACTGGCAGTTCTCTCATCTTTCTCCCTCTCCTCCCAGCTCTCTGTTCTCTGAGACACATCAATATTGAAAATTTTCCAATAACCCTACAAGAGCCTTTAAGTGTTCAAGTGAGAAGTGTATGTCTCACTTTAAGTCAAAACTAGGAATGATTAGGCATAGTGAAGAAGCCATGTCAAAAGCTGAAACAGACCAAAAACTAGGTGTCTTGCACCAGTAAGTCACATTGTTACTACAAAGGAAAAACTCTTGAAGGAAATTAAAAGTCCTACCCCAGTTAACACAAGGATGACAAGAATGTAAAATGGCCTAATTGCTGATATGGAGAAAATTTAATGATCTGGGTAGAATATCAAACAGCCACAATATTCCCTTAAACCAAAGCCTAATCCAGAGCAAGGTCATAACTCTGTTAGATTCCATGAAGACTGAGAAGGGTGAGGAAGCTGCAGAAAAAAAATATGAAGCTGGCAGAAGGTGTTTCATGAGATTTAACGAAAGAAGTTGCCTCCTTAAAATCAAAGTGCAAAGAGAAGCAGCAAGTGCTGATATAGAAGTTGCAGCAGTTTTCCAGAAGACCTAGCTAAGATAATTAGTGAAAGCAGTTACACTGAACAATGGATTTTTAATGTAAACAAAACTTCCTTCAGTGGAAAGAAAATGCCATCTAAGACACTCATAGCTAGAGAGTAGAAGTCAGTTCCCGGCTTCACAGGATAGGCTGACTCACTTGTTAGGGGCTAATGCAGACGGTGATTTTAAGTGGAAGCTAATATTAATTGACCATTGTAAAAATCCTAGGGTCCTTGAGAATTATGCCAGATCTAGTCTGCCTGTTTTCTACAAACAGAACAACAAAACCTGGCAGACAGTGTCTCTCTTTACAACACAGTTTACAGAATATTTTAAGCACACTGTTAAGATCTACTCCTCAAAAAAAAAAAAAAAAAGATTCCATTAAAAATATACCTGCTTCTTGACTTGGCACTTGGTCATTCAAGAACTCTGATGGAAATATACAGTGAGATTTATGTTGTTTTAATGACTGTTAATGAGGGTTCCATGGTGGCTCAGGGGTAAAGAATCTGCCTACTAATGCAGGAGACATGGGTTTGATCCCTGGGCCAGGAAGATCCCCTGGAGAGGGAAATGGCAACCTGCTCCTGTATTCTTGCCTGGAAAATTCCATGGACAGAGGAGCCTGGCAGGCTAGTCTATTGGGTTGCAAGGAGTCAGACATGACTTAGCGAGTAAACAATGGCAACATGACTGCTAACACAACACCCATTCTACAGCCCAAGAATCAGATAATAATGTAGACTTTCAAGTCTTATTATTTGAGAAATACATTTTGTAAGGCTATTGCTGCCACAGACAATTTTTCCTCTGATGGATCTATGCAAAGTCAATTGAAAACCTTCTGGAAAGAATTCACCATTCTAAATGGCATTAAGAATATTTGTGATTCATGGAAAAATGTCAAAGTATCAACATCAACAGGAGTTTGGAAAAACTTGATTCCAATCCCCATGGATGACTTTGAGGGGTTCAAAACTTCAGTAGAGAAAGTAGCTGAAGATATGGTAGAAATCGCAAGAGAACTAGAAGTGGAGCCTGAAGATGTGACTGTATTTTACAATCTTATGATAAAACTTTAATGGGTGAGGAGTTGTTCTTATGGATGAACAAAGAAAATGGTTTCTTAAGATAGAATCTACTCCAAGTGAAGGTGCTAGTATGGTTATTGAAATAAAAACAAAGGGTTTGGAACATTACATAAACCTAGCTGATAATGTAGTGGCAGGGTTTGAGAGGACTAGTTCAATTTTGAAAAAAGTTCTACTGTGGATAAAATGCTTTTAAATAGTACTGTGTGCTACAGACAAATTGTCTGTGAAAGACAATTGCTGCAGCAAATTTCCTTGTTGTCTTATTGAAGAAATTGCCACTGCCACCCCAGTCTTCAGAAAAATTACACAGTCAGTCAGCAGCCACTAGCATCAAGGCAAGATCCTTCACCAGCAAAAAGATTATAAAGAACTGAAGGCTTAGATGATGGTTAGCATTTTTTAGCAATAAAGTATTTTTTTTAATTACAGTTTATACATTGAGTTTTTAGACATAGTGCTATGGCACAAGAGGCTATAATATAGTATAAGCATAACTTTTAAATGCATTGAAAAACCAAAAAATTTGTGTGACTTTCTTTATTGCCATATTTGCTTCATTGTGGTGGTTCTGAACTGAACCTGTCCATGATATCTCTGAGGTATGCCTGTATGCAAATACACTAGTGACTTTTCTTTTTCAAGCTTTATAAGCTATATTAATAAGCCATCAGCATCTGAAAATCCAAACAGCAAATGGATGCAGATTATGCCCTAATGTTAATAGAGTAAGACAACATTGATACCACATTTGTATATTTAAAGAGCTATTTACCTGATAAAGATAACTTTATCATCTTTACTTTCACTGATGCAATTCTATTATTTTTTCATTCATTCAACAAATATTTTTTGAAAATCATTATGTGCAAGAGACTAGACCTGATGCTCTGAGAAATAATTCTTATTTCCAGAGAATTTAAATTCTAGGAGGTAAGATAAGGCATGCACATGAAAAAGCCAGACATTGATAAATGACATGAATAATGAAATACAATAAAAGTTCAAAATAAGGAAAGATAACTCCCTTTTAAAAATAGAGAAGAAAACTTTTGAGTTTTACCTTAAGACATTAACAGGATCTGGACATGTGATTATAGGAAATTACTCTCCTTTCAATTTTTCAGTATTTTTCCTTTTTTATTCTTGGTGAAGAAAAGTACATAGATATTAAAAAACCTACCATAAACACTTTGCTGCTGCTAAGTCACTTCAGTCGTGTCTGACTCTGTGCGACCCCATAGACGGCAGCCCACCAGGCTCCCCTGTCCCTGGGATTCTCCAGGCAAGAATACTGGAGTGGGTTGCCCTTTCCTTCTCCAATGCATGAAAGTGAAAAGTGAAAGTGAAGTCGCTCAGTCATGTCCAACCCTCAGCAACCCCATGAACTACAGCCTTCCAGGCTCCTCCATCCATGGGATTTTCCAGGCAAGAGTATTGGAGTGGGGTGCCATTGCCTTCTCCAACCATAGTCACTTTGGGCATGCTTAAATTACAATAAAATAACATGACATCATGAAGACAATAACTTGTGAATACTAGATATTAAGTCAAAGCCTAATTGATTTGTCTAATTGTGAATTATTGAAACTAGATTTTTAACAGATCTGTCCAAGCTTATGTTTGGCTCTCCTCTCTAGCTGGGACCATTCAGTTATTTTTATCTGGATATTTTATAAAACTGGAATCTTTCTGGAATTTTTCAGAAAAATGTTTAATATTATTATATAATCTTCCAATTATAGTTGGGCCACATTCAACCAAACTAAGTGAACTTAAAAAGTTTTTCTGAAAATTATTTGTATTGCTGTATAAGAATTCATGTTATTTTGCCAAGACCAGAGTATAACATTAGTGAGCAAGTTTAGTAGCATTCTTTCAAACAATATTTTATTTAAAGTGAAAATAAAATATTTTAAGTAGCTGGAATTAAAAATATTTTTACAATAGTTGATTGACATAAAGGTACAATGAAGAAAATAAAAAATGTCAATTAAAATGTTAATATAAAAAAGAGTGGACATGTTCTCTACCAGTATCTCTTTCATGATTCTTTTAGCTAGTGCTACATTTCAACATGTAAAGTCTCAAGAAGAAGATAATTATCACAAATAGAATAAATCAAAGTTGAGTAAGCATATAGATACCTGAAAATCAAAAAATAAGTTTCAATACTAGGGGCGCTTAGAATATCTTAGGTTTTACAGCATGTATTTCCTTTTTTTTAAAAAAAACAGTTGACTAATAGGCTGTTTTCAAAAGGGACAAGTTTATTTTGGTAAAGATTTCATTGATAGTAATGATTAGATGACTGGTTGAGTGATGGTGTTATTTCCAATATAGTATTTCTTTTCTAGTTTTATACTTTATCTAATACTATGATTTAACTTTATGTTCAGAGCTTAAGATTTATGGTATACTTGAAATAGCAATAAAAGACATATTGATAATATTGTATATTATAGACATCATTCGGAGAAGGCAATGGCAACCACTCCAGAACTCTTGCCTGGAAAATCCCATGGATGGAGGAGCTTGGTAGGCTGCAGTCCATGGGGTCGCTGTGAGTGGGACACGACTGAGCAACTTCACTTTCACTTTTCACTTTCATACACTGGAGAAGGAAATGGCAACCCACCCCAATATTCTTGCCTGGAGAATCCTAGGGACAGGGGAGCCTGGTGGGCTGCCGTCTATGGAGTCGCAGAGTCGGACACGACTGAAGCAACTTAGCAGCAGCAGCAGCAGCATAGACATCACTTGAATTGAAATAATAACTGCTTGTTAAAGATGATCTCTAACTCTTAACCAGTGCTTAGAATCTCTGAATCACTGAAGTTTCCATTCTTTATGACCTGCCAGAAATGATTCAGGAAAGTGAGGTGAATATTTGTTTTTCATGGGGAATATAGGTTCTCATGTTTGGGGAAGGGATGTGGAGTTCAACATAGAATTGATGTTATTCTTTTGGCACATATTCGCTTTGTGTCAAAGTTATTTACCCAATAGGCTCAGAAAGTAAAGTTTAGTGTCTTTGCAAAACTAACTCATCCACCCCACTAAAACATTCTTGAAAGAATTCAGTATACAATTTTTAAGAAAAAATTGAAGTGACCATTAGAGAAAACAATAAGAACTTGTCTAGACTTTCTTACATCCATTTCATTGTTTACTACTTCTGTTATTTGAATATTATGTAGGGCTGAAACGCTGAAATCATAATCTTTAAGTGCTAGATTATAAAAAAGAATAGGATAATGTCAAAATGGCACAGTGATCAACATGAAGGCACTCCCAATGTCCCACTTGAAGACAACTGGAACATAACTCAAGAAAATAACTGCGAATTATTGAAACACATAATATGTGTTTAAATTCACGAGTCCTTAGTGGTACTAAAAAAAGAACAACAACTATGAATTAGCTTATTTATTGCCACAAAAATTCTACATAAAATCATATATAAACTCAGTGGGTTAAAGAAATAATTATTTATTCTTTCCTGCATATATGTGGGCTAGAGGGGATTGATCGATCTAGGCTGGATTCAGCTGATTTTAGCACTAAACTGCAGGCTGGTTTAGGATTTTTCACATCTTACTCAGCCTCCTTCGATTAGCTGCTTTCTTAGTGCATGCTCTTAAAACAATGACAAATGCCAAAAAGAAGCCCAACTATGCCAAAAACAAGCCTCAGCTTCTTTCATTTTCCTAATATCCTGTTGACCAAAAGAAATCCATGGTTAGAGTCCAAATCAAGGAGTCAGAAAATGTGCTTTGCTTTTATTAAGAGAAACTGTAAAGTCACATGGCAAAAAGCATGCGTAATTTGAGATGGAGAAATTGTGGCCAATAATTATACTAGAGTTAAAATTAAAGATTGCTAAGGAAACAACTTATTGTTTGGAAAAATGATAAATAAAGAGAAGGACCAAGTTTTATTCAGATTTCGTATAGAAACTATACCTCTATGTAAACAAATAGATGAGATGTATCTCTTTTTTCAACCCTTAATGAATTTATGAAGCTGAACACCCATGGCCACTGTGTGTGATCAGTTGCTTCAATCATGTCTGACTCTTTGTGACACTATGGACTGTAGCCTGCCAGCCTCCTCTTTCCATGGAATTCTCTAGGCAAGAATACTGGAGAGGGTTGCTATGCCCTCATCCAGAGGATCTTCCCCACACAGGGACTGAACCCGAGTCTCTCATGTCTCCTGTACTGGCAGGGTGTTCTTCACCACTAGCGCCACCTGGGAAGCCCCATGTTCACCAACATACCAAAAAGAGATACACATTTCTCTTATTAGAAGAACATAATCCACTGTTAAATTAGTCTTGGCCATAAAACAAACAAATCAACAAAAAGTCAAGCTTGACTAAACCCTAAGCCCAACTACAATTTTATAGGACTTTCAGAAATCAGAGGAACTCACATAATGCAAAAAAAGTGTATGGAATAGGGAAAATATACAGGAAAACTAAGTTTCTTCAACAAGTAATAAACAAACAAAAAATATATTAAAATATCTTATAAAATCCATTAAATAATCACAAAATGTGGGGCTTTGTGGATCTTAAGTCAAGAAGAAACTGAAAATGTCCTTTTTTCCATTCAAAAAAAAAAAAAAGGATAAATTAGCAAAGGCACAAAAGCAATACTTCCAGCTTCATCAATGATGTTTCTCTAATAGGTTCTCTGATATTCCTCATCAAATGTTATTTTTACATTTTCATACTGGAGCACTCTCATATTTATGACAGAAAACCCAGTGGGCAACTTAAATTTTATACTACTATCAAGGCTAGGCTATTGTAAGCACACATTTCAAATGGGAATTAATTATCCAAGACATTTGCCTACTTTAGACCAAACATTCTAAGTTAGTGTAAAATCATTTATGGCTCTACTTGAGCTCTCTATACAATAAATATTCTTTTCTTAAAATAATACCCTTTGGCACACCACTCTGGTACTCTTGCCTGGAAAATCCCATGGATGGAGGAGCCTGGTAGGCTGCAGTCCATGGGGTCGCTAAGAGTCAGACGCGACTGAGCGACTTCATTTTGACTTTTCACTTTCATGCATTGGAGAAGGAAATGGCAACCCACTCAAGTATTCTTGCCTGGAAAATCCCAGGGATGGGGAAGCCTGGTGGGCTGCCGTCTATGGGGTCGCACAGAGTCGGACACGACTGAAGTGACTTAGCAGCAGCAGCAGCAGCTAAAGGAAGGTAATAACAACTTGAAGAATGGCACTAAATTCTAATAGTCACTTTCATATATAACTTGAAGTGCTCTTGGATTTTTAGTTGCCTGTGTTTGGAAAAGTAAATGCTTATTACAATTTATTTATCCTTTACTGAAGTTTATCAATGCTGCAGATTTCCCTATAAATGTAGATTCAAAATTAAGTCATCTATTTTAAGTGACAGTCAAATAAGGGGTTAATTTTAACTGAGAATCAAATAAGGGGTTAAAAATTGACAGTTTAAAATACTGGGTTAGTTAGAAACAGAAGTGTTCCTTGAATGCACTGTGAAAGGATATAAAATGTGTATCTAAGATTTTTACAACATTAAATTTACAAGTAGAATTTGATATAAGAATGTGGATATATATTGCATATACATTGGCAATGATGTCTTTGCTTTTGGTCAAAATAACAAGAAAGCAGCACTTAAACACAGTCATACATGGGCTACTATTCTTCTTTTTCCCTTTAAACTTTTTTCCTTAATTTCTTAGCTTAGAAAGGTAATATATATTTGGCTTAAAATTTTGAAAAGAACTGCCTTATGACCCAGCAATCCAACTGCTCGGCATACACACCAAGGAAACCAGAATTGAAAGAGACACATGTACCCCAAGTTCATTGCAGCACTATTTATAGTAGCCAGGACATGGAAGCAACCTAGATGTCCATCAGCAGATTAATGGATAAGAAATCTATGGTACATATATACAATGGAATATTACTCAGCCATTAAAAAAATACATTTGAATCAGTTCTAATGAGATGGATGAAACTGGAACCTATTACACAAAGTGAAGTAAGCCAGAAAGAAAAACACCAATACAGTATACTAATGCATATATATGGAATTTAGAAAGATGGTAACAATAACACTGTATGCAAGACAGCAAAAGAGACACAGATGTACAGAACAGTCTTTTGGACTCTGTGGGAGAGGGAAAGGGTGGGATGATTTGGGAGAATGGCATTGAAACATGTATAATATCATATATGAAACAAATCACAAGTCCAGGTTCAATGCATGATACTGGATGCTTGGGGCTGGTTCACTGAGATGACCCAGAGGGATGGTACAGGGAGGGAGGAGGGAGGGGGGTTCAGGATGGGGAACACGTGTATACCTGTGGCGGATACATGTTGATGTATGGCAAAACCAATACAATATTGTAAAGTAATTAACCTCCAATTAAAATAAATAAATTTATATTAAATTTTTTTTGAAAATTGCATGGCAACGCAAAACACCCTGAGTGGCCAGAGCTATCTTGAGAAAGACAAATGGAGCTTGTGGAATCAGGTTCCCTAACTCCAGACTATACTACAAAGCTGAAATAAAACCATATGGCACTGGTGACAAAATAGAAATATAGATTAATTAAACAGGATAAAAATTCAATAAATATACATACATATGGTAAATTAATCTATGATAAAGGAATCAAGAATATAAAATGGAGAAAAGACAGTCTCTTCAATAAATGGTGCTGGGAAAACTGAACAATTACATGTAAATGAATGAAATTAGAGCACTCTAACATCATACACAAAAAACAAACTAAAAATGGATTAGAAACCTAAATGTAAAAACAGATGCTACAAAAATCCTTGAGGAAAACAAAGGCAGAATACTCTTTGACATACATCCTAGCAATATACTTTTGGGTCTGTCTCCTACAGTAATTAATGAAAATAAAAATAATCAAATAGGACCTGATCAAACTAAAAGCTTTTGCACAGCAAAAGAAACCATATACCGAACAAAAACACAACCTACAGAATGAGAGAAAATATTTGCAAATAATGCAACCAACAAGAATTAATAACCAAATCATACAAACAGTGCATAAAGCTCAAAACACACACACACACACACACACAAACTCAGTTGAAAAATGGGCAAAAGACCTAAATAGATGTTTCTCCAAAGATGGCATACAAATGGCCAAAAGGCACATGAAAAGATGCTCAGCATCACTAATTATTAGAGAAATGCAAATCACAACTTCAACGAGGTATCATTTTATACCAGTCAGAATGGCCATCATCAAAAAGTCTACAAATAATAAATGCTGGAGAGGGTATGGAGAAACAGGTACCCTTTTATACTGTTGGGAAAGTCAATTGGTACAGCAGCTCTGGAGTATGTGTGTGTGTGTGCTAAGTTGCTTAAGTCATGTCTGACTCTGTGTAACCATTGGACTGCACCCTGCCAGGCTCCTCTGTCCATGGGATTCTCTAAGCAAGATTACTAGAGTGGGTAGCCATTCCCTTTTCCAGGGAATCTTCCCGACCCAGGGATAGAACCTGGGTCTCATGCATTGCAGGCAGATTCTTTACCATCTGAGGCAGCAGGAATTGTTATTATGCCCTTCTCCAGAAGAGCAGTATAGAAATGTCTTAAAAATCTACAAATAGATGTATCGTGTGATCCTGCAATCTCTCTCCTAGGCATAAATTTAGAGAAAACCATAATTTGAAAAGCTGTGTGCATCTCAGTGTTCATTGTAACACTACTTACAATAGCCAAGACCTGGAAGCAACCTAAATTTCCATTGACAGATGAGTGGATAAAGAAGAAGTGGAATAGTTACACAGTGGAATATTACTCAGCCATAAAAGGAATGAAATAATGTCATCTACAACAATATGGATGGACCTAGCGATTATCATACTAAGTGAGAGTAAGCCAGACACAGGAAGACAAGTATCATATGATATCGCTTATATGTAGAAAAAAATGATACAAATGAACTTATATTCAAGGCAGAAATAGCCCCACAGACATAGAAAACAAACTTATGGTTACCAAAGAGGAAGGGGGGGGGATAAATTAGGAGTTTGAGATTAACACTACACACTATTGTATATAAGAGAGATAACCAATAAGAACTACTATAAGGCACAGGGAACTATACTCAATATTTCATAATAACCTATAAGGGAAAAATATATATATATGATTATCTATTTCTGCATTTTTCTCCTTGAAAAAAAATAATTTCCACCTATGCTTATGTGAAAATAAATTAGTATACATATTTTTACTTGCTTCCCAAATTTTATTCTTTTTATAATCTGACCTATTTTAAATTATTTTATTATTGTATATTGTTTGTATTATCATTAAAACAGTCTGACTATGTTTGAAGCTATATTTATAATAATTAGGAAACTAATTTGATTCTTAATATAAATTTCAGTATTGATACCATTTCATTATGTTAAAATTTCCTGCTAGGCTAGAGTTCCTCCTTAAGTTGTTTCTCAAGGGTGCAGTGTTACATAGTTTCTTGATAAGTTTATATTTACAAATTTATTTCTGTAATCTCTTGCTGTGAATGACTACTTGGCTGAGTTTATAAAAACCTTCAGTTAAGTTCAGTCACTCAGTTGTGTCCGACTGTTTGTGACCCCATGAACCACAGCACACCAAGCTTCCTTGTCTATCACCACCTCCCGGAGTTCACCCAAACTCTTGTCCATCGAGTTGGTGATGCCATCCAACCATCTCATCCTCTGTCATCCCCTTCTCCTCCTGCTCCCAATCCCTCTCAGCATCAGAGTCTTTTCCAATGAGTCAACTCTTTGCATGAGGTGGCCAAAGTATTGGAGTCTCAGCTTCAGCATCAGTGCTTCCAAAGAACACCCAGGACTCATCTCCTTTAGAATGGACTGGTTGGATCTCCTTGCAGTCCAAGGGACTCTCAAGAGTCTTCTCCAACACCACAGTTCAAAAGCATCAATTCTTCAGTGCTCAGCTTTCTTCACAGTCCAACTTTCACATCCATACATGACCACTGGAAAAACCATAGCCTTGACTAGGACCTTTGTTGGCAAAGTCATGTCTCTGCTTTTCAATATGCTATCTAGGTTGGTCATAGCTTTCCTTCCAAGGAGTAAGTGTCTTTTAATTTCATGGCTGCAATCACCATCTGCAGTGATTTTGGAGCCCCCCAAAATAAAGTCTGATACTGTTTCCACTGTTTCCCCATCTATTTCCCATGAAGTGATGGGACCAGATGCCATGATCTTTGTTTTCTGAATGTTGAGCTTTAAGCCAACTTTTAAACTCTCCTCTTTCACTTTCATCAAGAGGCTTTTTAGTTCCTCTTTACTTTCTGCCATAAGGGTGGTGTCATCTGCATATCTGAGGTGACTGATATTTCTCCTGGCAATCTTGATTCCAGCTTGTGTTTCTTCCAGTCCAGCATTTCTCATGATGTACTCTGCATATAAGTTAAATAAGCAGGGTGACAATATACAGCCTTGACGTACTTCTTTTCCTCTTTGGAACCAGTCAGTTGTTCCATGTCCAGTTCTACCTGTTGCTTCCTGACCTGCATATAGGTTTCTCAAGAGGCGGGTCAGGTGGTCTGGTATTTCCATCTCTTTCAGAATTTTCCACAGTTTATTGTGACCCACACAGTCAAAGGCTTTGGCATAGTCAAGAAAGGAGAAATAGATGTTTTTTCTTGAACTCTCTTGCTTTTTCGATGATCCAGCAGATGTTAACAATTTGATCTCTGGTTCCTCTGCCTTTTCTAAAACCAGCTTGAAAATCTGGAAGTTCACGGTTCAAGTTTTTCATCCCAAAGCGCTATACATTTTCCCTTCTATTACGTTTCAAAGAATACTAAGGCCAACTTAATTTTTCTTTCTTTTTTCAATTAGCCTATTGCTTTAAATCCCTGCATGGATGCTGTAGATACCTTGGTGATTTAGAAGCTTTCCAGCTGCTAACATTCTTCCTATTTGGATGAAGGGAAAGGAAATCCACCTTTCATGGTTTTCGTGGGAGACAAGCCTCCACCTCTCCGTATGAAGCTGTATATCATCATCTTCCCTTTCTCTTCTCCTTAGGAGGTAAACCCCCTGCTCATTTTCTAAGATCAATTTTGCAGTATTTTTTCAATAAAGTACCATAGCTTCCAAAAACTCAGACTTTTCTCTCAGCTAGAGAAAGTTTGTTTTGCATACAGCTAAGAGACTGACAAACCAAGAATTTGCTCCTTGTCCTTTATATATATATATTTATATGTAAATATATATTTCTGTATCACATATGTATTTGTTTTTTAGTTGCTAAGTTATATCTGACTCTTTATGACCCTATGGATTGTAGCCCACCAGGCTCCTCTGTCCATGGGATTTTTCAGGCAAGAATACTGGAGTGAGTTGCCATTATTTTTCTGCAGGAGATCTTCCCAACCCAGGAATTGAACATGCATCTCCTTCATGGGCTGGAAAATTCTTTACTGCTGAGTCACCAGGGAAGGCCCAACATGTATGTGTATACATTTCTATGTTGAATATTGATTGATTTATTGATTTTATTTTCAGATACCTCATCTTAACATTACTAAAATGAGATTTTTTTAAAGGTAGAGCTGTATTATAGAAATCGGGCATCCTCTCCTTCATTCCCCCCACCCCGCCCCACCCCTGCTTGCCACCATGTTTAAAATTGGTTTTAGAGACCTATTAACATCAAAGACTCATAGATATTTGCTTGTTCTGGGAGCATGCATTAGGCAGGTAATGAGCAACACTTAAAAAATAAATTCATAACTATTGTCTGGCCTCTATTCTTCAAAATGCCAAACAATGTGACATATTTTTCATGCTTGAAAAGTAATGGCTTTTATATTTTGTCCAATGTAGCCAGATTCACAGGAAAAAACGTCAGTGTTTCAAGAGACTATGAAGGCACCTGCTATGTCTTGACCTAAGCAAAGAACAGGGCCAGCTGTCAGATATAGAGTGAAACTACAGCCTGGTCTGTCCAGAAGTCCCCATGCCTGCTAACCTTGTCTAAGGGAAAGTTGGTAAAACCACCAACTTTCACTCTTAAAAGTGCCCCAGTTTAGATGATATACTAGGTACAGACCTTGTGTGCACAGTGTCCAAGTCCAGTTTCACAAAGTAGTTAACAGTGGCATCACCAAAAACAAACAATTCCTGGAGATGGCACTCCTCCAGGGCTCCTGCCATCGCAGCAGGCATCCAAACCCCCCATTGCCATAAATACTGCCTTCAGCTGTGGTTTCTACATTCAGTTTCTCACCAACTGGAACTTTTATATCAAGCAGTCAATTGAATTATCAGAAATAATCACACTATTTCAGGGGAAAATCCATTCTAAATCACTTTAATGGCCTCTAGGTATTCTGCTTATCAGTGATTTTGGTTCCTGACTGCTGTTGTCCTGGGACTAAAAAGATTTACAGTGACAAAAATGATTTAAATTGAACTTTCTCAGCCAGCCTTATGAACCGCACCCATTCCGAATCTAGCTATTGATATTTCAAGTTCAGTGTTGTTAAAGAGGTCAGAGGTTTCATTGATTTACTTCTGATATAGCAGTGGTTTAACAGGAGACTTATAAATTGACCAGGCTCTTCTATAATCTAGTGTAATCAACAGTATATCAAAGAGACATGTCTGAAATTTGTTGATATTTTTACAGCTATCTTCCTTAGTTTAAAGGAAGAATGGAATTATTCCTTCTATATACCTATTCTGGACTAGTTCTGTTGTAATTGTAGAAGTGGGGGAAAGGTAGGAGAGTTGTGAATTTAAAGCAATATGGATTCACCCACTGCATTATCTTTAAGGTATTTTAAATATTTAAAGTTTATATTTAAATATTTTCAAAACATTTTCCTGTGTCTAAGTCCTTCCAGTTCAGTGAGGCATATATTTTTGCCTGAGCAAGCAAATAAAGCACTTGAGTGGGACTCATACTTTTATATATATATATATATTTAAGGTAGCTATTATAAATCTGCTATGTCTAGAGTTGAATGAAATAATCCATAGGTTTTTACTTTGAGTTTGCATTTAAAATTAGCCTTGCTTCACTTACCACTTCTTTTTTTAGTTTGAAGTGAAGTGAAGTGAAAGTCACTCAGCCGTGTCTGACTCTTTGTCACCTCATGGACTGTAGAGTCCAGGGAAATCTCCAGGCCACAATACTGGAGTGGGTAGCTGTTCCCTTCTCCAGGGGATCTTCCCAACCCAGGGATTGAACCCAGGTCTCCTGTGTTGCCGGTTGATTCTTTACCAGAGGAGCCACAAGAGGAGCCAAGAATACTGGAATAGGTAGCCTGTCCCTTCTCTAGCAGATCTTCCTGACCCAAGAATCGAACCTGGGTCTCCTACATTGCCGGTGGATTCTTTCGAAGGGAAAGGCTACCCACACCAGTATTCCAGCCTGGAGAATTCTGTGGACTGTACAGTCTATGGAGTCGCAAAGAGTCTGACAAGACTGAGCAACTTTCACTTTCACTTTTTAAGTTAAGTATTATTATTTTTTAATCACCTATTTAACTTAAAATTTAGATTTCAATTTCTTAAAAAACTCATTGAATGTTAAAAAAACACTAAAAAATCTATTTTGAATAAAAGTTACAGATTTTAAAGTTGCTTTCTAGAGATAAACTGAGATATACCTAAGTTTTGAGTTAATTCTAGAGGATAGAGTTTAGAGGCACATGCATTTGATGTTATGATTTATAAGGAATGTGTGAAGCCATTTATGAACTTCATAATGAAACAATTTTCTCTCTCCATATTTGTCAAGTTGGAACTCTTTAATATGACCTACAGAAATCAACATCTAAACCAAAAAGTCTTCCAAAAATTCTCAGGCATTTCAGCTACATTTCATACAGAAATTCAATTTGTGCAAAGTCAAAGCACACATTTTCTGCAAAAGTCACCTCAAAATGTCATTTCTGAGTAACTTACATTTATGGAGAGATAGTGACTAGAAAAGAAATAAGTAGTTAAATGGGACTTACTCCCTATGTGACTGACATATTGAACTAGATTTTCTTTGCAACTAACCTACTTCCTGATTTAACCTTCTTTATGTAGCTTTTTAAAGCTACACGAGTTATTGATTTGCTCTTGGGGACTAAGTTGGGACCTGGAAAATACTGCACAGTTATAAGAAGAGTATCTTTAGGTAAACAAAAATACAAAAATGCCTATAATGTACAAGACAGAATATAAAGAAATATAAACAAAATTAGGTAAAGAATATAGTAAAAATAAATGGTGGTTTTGGAAAACTAGAAATTATTCAAAATCCTTTAAAAATAGCTTTATGATCTTGAAATATATCAGAGCTAAAAATATGTTTAGCTAAACACACTAAAATATGATCTGATCACCAAAGATGTACAGATAATCCTGTATTTAGGTTGAGTGATATCCTTCCTAGCACAAGTAAAACAAAGCGAACGTACCTTCATTCATTACTCTGTGATGTCTATCTTAGGCATATTTATCTTAGGTATATTTTTCATTATCACCTCTCTATTAATGTTAAAGTATTTCCTAGAAAGGACAAATATTACTTCTTCTTGAAGCAATTTAATTAGACTTTTGGGAATGGGCACAAGTGAGATTCATTTTAAAATGGAGATGGGATCTAGCCAGATTGGATGAATTCTTAAATTTGAGAGGTGAGTTTGTGTGTTTGTGTGTATGTTGGTGGGCAGTGGAGGCCTCCTGTAAATTTGGGTTGTGATAAGAAGGGGTACCAAACTGTGAACAACAGTGAATCATTTGGTTTAGGCTGATTATAATCTTCCTGCATTATATTAAATACTTGGAATTCTAAAACACACTAAAAAAATATGTCCAAGGAGACATTTTAGAATTTTGCTTAGATTAACAAATCTTATGAGCTTCAGTTCAGTTCAGTCGCTCAGTCATGTCTGACTCTTTGCGACCCCATGAATCGCAGCATGCCAGGCCTCCCTGTCCATCACCAACTCCTGGACATGAGGTGGCCAAAGTACTGGAGCTTCAGCTTTAGCATCATTCCTTCCAAAGAAATCCCAGGGCTGATCTCCTTCAGAATGGACTGGTTGGATCTCCTTGCAGTCCAAGGGACTCTCAAGAGTCTTCTCCAGCCCCACAGTTCAAAAGCATCAATTCTTCGGCGGTCAGCTTTCTTCACAGTCCAACTCTCACTTCCATACATGACCACTGGAAAAACCATAGCCTTGACTAGACAGACCTTTGTTGGCAAAGTAATGTCTCTGCTTTTCAATATGCTATCTAAGTTGGTCATAACTTTTCTTCCAAGGAGTAAGCATCTTTTAATTTCATGGCTGCAATCACCATCTGCAGTGATTTTGGAGCCCTAAAAAATAAAGCCTGACACTGTTTCCATTGTTTCCCCATCTATTTCCCATGAAGTGATGGGACCAGATGCCATGATCTTCGTTTTCTGAATGTTGAGCTTTAAGCCAACTCTTTCACTCTCCACTTTCACTTTCATCAAGAAGCTTTTAGTTCCTCTTCACTTTCTGCCATAAGGGTGGTGTCATCTGCATATCTGAGGTGACTGATATTTCTCCCGGCAATCTTGATTCCAGCTTGTGCTTCTTCCAGCCCAGCGTTTCTCCTGATGTACTCTGCATATAAGTTAAATAAGCAGGGTGACAATATACAGCCTTGACGTACTCCTTTCCCAATTTTAAACCAGTCTGTTGTTCCATGTCTGGTTCTAACTGTTGCTTCTTCACCTGTATACAGGTTTCTCAGGAGACAGGTAAAGTGGTCTGGTATTCCCATCTCTTTAAGAATCCAGCCTAGGATCTCACATGGCAGTTAGCTGTCATATCTTCTTTGTCTCCTCCACTTAATGAGAGTTCCTCTGACTTTCCTCGTCACTTTTAAAGAATATTGGCAATTATTTTGTAAGTGTCCCTCAAGGTGGGTTAGTCTGATGTTTTCTCATTATTAAAATGAATTTCTACGTATCATTGGCAAGAGTACAACGGTGGTGATGTTGTCTCCTTTTCAATGTTCCCATAACTGGAGGCCCTTGACGTCAATATGTCCTCTTACTGCTGAATCAAAGTTATTCCTTTTCCCTTTTATTTTTCTTTGTAATCAAAAGAAATATCTTGTAGGAAGATCCTCTGAGGCTAAGCGAATGTAGTATTTCCCATCACATTGTTATTCCCAGGCTTTAGAACTCATCAGTATTTCCTGGTCACCACAACTGCTGTGGAGTTTGCCTAACAGTTGTTTTATATTTCCACCATGCCTTCTATATTAATTAATTAGAATTCTACTGTATGGAAGAATATATTTTTCCTTTATTTTTGTTTCATAATTATCCTTTTTATTATCTTCAGAATATTCTTTAGAATAACATTATCCAGTGGAAATACAATAAAACCCTCATAATTTAAAATTTTCTAGTAGAGACATTGAAAATGTAAAAAGAAACAAGTAAAATTAATGTTAACAATATATTTAACTGTAAATATCTAAAATAATTATCATTTCAACACATATTTATATAAAATTATTAATTATATTTTAACCTTTTTTTCTTTGAAATTGGTATCTGTTTTATATTTGTTTTTTTTTTAATATAAATTTATTTATTTTAATTGGAGGTTAATTGCTTTACAGTATTGTACTGGTTTTGCCATACATCAACATGTATCCACCATGGGTATACACGTATGGATTCATGGATGGATATTTGTTTTATTCTGTTGACTGAATTAGTTACTGTTCTTACTTATTTTGTTGTTCAAGTTGTCCTATATGTGGACATTGGGAGCTCCCTCAAATAGGATCCTTCCTTCTTTATATATGTTCTCATTTTTTTGCACACTTTACTTAATGGTACCTAAAAATGTTCCAGGTACATCTTGTATTTTCCTTTGCCAATCCCTGGAACCAAGCATTTCTATAAGAAACCCTGATTCCTTTAATCAGAGAATGGGTTTTAGAAATCATGATCTGGCTGTTAGTTGAATGTGTATTTTTAAAATCCTTTACTGAATAAAGATTTATAATTTTAAAATTCATTATATTATTCACTGGTGAGGTTGTCATTACTCACTGATGCCATGAATGGCTTCACCTTAATGAACATCTCATTATTAATAGTATTTGATTAATATTTACCCCAGATATTTCATTATTTGTATAGATGTTGATAATTGAAGACTTCTGTGCAGAGATGATCTATGGTGTGATGGGGGAAGTTGGTGGCTCCCAGGCTTCTTGCTGTTGCCTTGGTCTTCCTGTTGTTGCCATCTACCTTTCCTGAGTCTTTTTATAAAGATTGGTCTATCTTTGGGTTTTTTTCTTAATTTACTCCATACATAACCCATCACTTAGGCATACACTATCCTCTTGCTGCCTCCTGACTACTCAGAACTAACAAAAAGGTGATTTCGGGTTAGCTTATATTGCTCACAGCCCTATGTTAAACTACTCTTTCCTCTTCCTGCCTCAGTCAAAACTCCTGAATTCTCAGAATTGCTCACGTGGGCTACATGTTGAGAGCAAAGCAATGGATTTTACCATGATTATACTGAATGTAAATGGCATTCTTACCCTATTCAGATTTTCACGTTTTATTTGATGTCTAAATGAAGTCAACTACTAACTCCAGTGAATTTCAACCTGTTGATAAGATAAGGTAAAACATTTTGGGAATCATGGGCAGTAGTTTGGTTAATAATTCCTATAAAATCCTTGAAATGAATAATACTAAATCCCAACAACCCTACTTCTTCGGCAGTATGTGAAAAGAAAGGGCAGAATCCCAGTACAGACTGGGGTTTATGTAGTGCAGACTCCATAATGTTATTTATCTAAATGTATGGTTTATGACACCATTTTGCAGCTAAAAACAAAAAGTTAAAGTAATTCAATTCAAAGACCTCAGATGAACATGTATAGAATAATCTCACAACTGCTCTCACAAATTTACATTCAGGATACCAAAGAGTATCTTTTCATAAACTGATGTAAAGTCTGCAGTTTCCTGCTGTATAGTAACTATCTGATGATATGAGCAACTCAAGAGGAAGCAGATGCTAAAGGCTTGTGTGACTTGGTTGATTCTATTTACGCTGTGATGCTTTCCCCACTTTTGACATGTATCTATCTATCATGGATATGTGACTGCCAACAAAAAGAATGCTATGCAATGAGTATTCCGCACTGAATACTTCAGTTGAAATGAGAATTGGTATTTTATGCTGTCTTGAAGGAACTATGAACATTTCATAAAAATCCTCCATCAGGTGGCAACAAGAAATCAGTTACATGGGGATTTGGAAGAATTGGTTATGAAGATTCCCAGGCTGTATTGATAAAGGTCTGAGGATACTGGGAAACATCTTCAAAACCACAGGGTCAGTTAGAATATCCTACCACAGGAGAGATCGCACAGCACTCCTCTGGTCATTCCAAATAAACAAGTCAAATCAAATATATGAAGTTGTGTCTCTTATTCCCCCAAAACCTCTTTTACCTGATCCAGAAATGACAGATGCAGCTGGGTGCCTTTACAGGGTGCACATTCTCCCTCTGGAGTAGCCTGGTTCCCCACTCCTCTCCTCCCGCTCTTAAAGGAGAGATGTGTGTGACTTCCTAGCTCATCAGTGCCCTTCTCTCAACTTAGAGTCATGCTCTGCCAACCTCTGCTGTCTTGCTTCTCCTCCCAGAAGACTTATATCACTTGAACTTGAACCTGAAATATGATGCTTCCCTCTGGCATGGACTGAACCATAAGTGTATTATCATTGTTATTTTCAGAGTGGAGCAATCAGAAATTCCCAACATCTCTCCAAATTCAGACCAACTCTAGGACTGTTAGAAAACCATTTTAGGTAAAGATACTGTAATATTATAATTATGTAATTAAAAGAGTATTCATAGATTTTGGCAATGTTCACCAGTGAGTGAAAAACAACTACATGCTGGGGCAGATACACATGGTTACAAGTTCTTATAACTGTATAGATTACTTTTCTATACTTTTCTTATCTCTCTCTCTGACCTGCCTATTAGCTAGGGTTACTTAGCTGCACTGGTAATTGCTTTAATTGCTCTTCTAATTGATTTTCATTTTTAATAAAGACAAAGGGCAAAAGGAGTTGTAACATGTGCTTAGTTATCAATCCAAGAACCAAGAACCATACTTTGCACAAGCTGTTGTGAAAACAAAGAATCATATAATACACCTGGCAATAGGAGTTCTAATGGATACACATGGCAAGTAAGCAAATGATTACAACTCTATGTAGTAAGAACATAGTCACAATAAGTAAGATTACATGAGAACACTTGGTTTGTGGGTGGAGGCAAAGGCTCAGCAGTTGGAACTGTTCCAAAAATAAGCAAATTTGAGTGAGTCTTATGATGCGAATAGCTCACCAGTCTGTAAGCACAGGAATGACTTGGCCTCGTCTAATTCTCTAAACTCCTTGGTGGGACCCCTGTTGAGTGGCAGAAACCCAACACTGATATTTCATGAGACAATTTTATTCAAAACAAATTAAGAATAGCAACAATAACAAAAAATCTAACTAAAGGCACCAGAGAATGAATCAAAATAGGCAAAAACTTGAGGTAAGTTGGCACGTAGTACAAAGGGATAGCCTTGGGTAAGCTTCACAGTTTAACAGATATTAATAAGATGGAAATCCCCAATCGGTGCCAATTCAGGAAAGACTACAACTCCAGTGGAAAATTTTGACTTGAAAAACCATAGCAGAGTCATTGGAAAGTGAATAGAGAGATAATACACATGTGGAATTAGCAGGCAAGAATTTTAAAATATCTATTTTAACTAGGTTCAAAAACAAAGGGAAATAATCTTACAAAAAATTAAATGACAGCATCAGTTCAGTTCAGTTCAGTTGCTCAGTCGTGTCCGACTCTTTGCGACCCCATGAGTCGCAGCACGCCAGGCCTCCCTGTCCATCACTATCTTCCGGAGTTCACTCAGACTCACATCCATCGAGTCAGTGATGCCATCCAGCCATCTCATCCTCTGTTGTCCCCTTCTCCTCCTGCCCCCAATCCCTCCCAGCATCAGAATCTTTTCCAATGAGTCAACTCTTCGCATGAGGTGGCCAAAGTACTGGAGCTTCAGCTTTAGCATCATTCCTTCCAAAGAAATCCCAGGGCTGATCCCCTTCAGAATGGACTTGTTGGATCTCCTTGCAGTCCAAGGGACTCTCAAGAGTCTTCTCCAACACCACAGTTCAAAAGCATTAATTCTTCAGCGCTCAGCCTTCTTCACAGTCCAACTCTCACATCCATACATGACCACAGGAAAAACCATAGCCTTGACTAGACAGACCTTTGTTGGCAAAGTAATGTCTCTTCTTTTGAATATGCTATCTAGGTTGGTCATAACTTTTCTTCCAAGGAGTAAGCATCTTTTAATTTCATGGCTGCAGTCACCATCTGCAGTGATTTTGGAGCCCCAAAAGATAAAGTCTGACACTGTTTCCACTGTTTCCCCATCTATTTCCCATGAAGTGATGGGACCAGATGCCATCATCTTCATTTTCTGAATGTTGAGCTTTAAGCCAACATTTTTGCTCTCCTCTTTCACTTTCATCAAGAGGCTTTTTAGTTCCTCTTCACTTTCTGCCATAAGGGTGGTGTCATCTGCATATCTGAGGTTGTTGATATTTCTCCCGGCACTCTCGATTCCAGCTTGTGTTTCTTCCAGTCCAGCGTTTCTCATGATGTACTCTGCATATAAGTTAAATAAGCAGGGTGACAATATACAACCTTGATGTACTCCTTTTCCTATTTGGAACCAGTCAGTTGTTCCATGTCCAGTTCTAACTATTGCTTCCTGACCTGCATACAGATTTCTCAAGAGGCAGGTCAGGTGGTCTGGTATTCCCATCTCTTTCAGAATTTTCCACAGTTTCTTGTGATCCACACAGTCAAAGGCTTTGGCATAGTCAATCAAGCAGAAATAGATGTTTTTCTGGAACTCTCTTGCTTTTTCATGATCCAGTGGATGTTGGCAATTTGATCTCTGGTTCCTCTGCCTTTTCTAAAACCAGCTTCAACATCAGGAAGTTCATGGTTCAAATCTTGAAGGAGGAATGGTGAGGCTCAGAAATTATACATGTGTGGGTATATAGAGATTATTTTTCTTCCCTTGAGTTCTTTACAAGTAAAATGAATATTTTAAGAAAGAATAACACTATAAGATGAGGTCTTTGATACATGTAGAAACAAAAAGTCAGACAACAATAGCACAAAGGATGGGAGGCCATGCATGGGATGATGTTATCAGGAGGCTCTGATATGGGTCAAGTGACTTATGAAGTGGGAGGTGGGACTTGTCAGGTGTTGGGTGGGAAGTGGGAAGTGGTACAATATGAATTTGAAGGATGTAATAATTTTAGGGTTGTCTTCATCCATTCAGTCTGTTACAACAAAGTGACATAGACAGGGTGGTTTATAACCAGAAGAAATTTACTTCTCACATTTCCAGAAGTCTAACTGGTCAGGTTCCAGTTAGAACCTTTTCTCCAGATCACAGATTGCCAACTTTTCCTGTAACCTCACACAGCAGAAAGAGTTAGCTACCTTTCCAGCTATTTTCTTATAGTCTCTGATCCTATGCATGAGAGCTCCCCTCATGAACTAATTACATCCCAAAGGCCTCACCTCTGAATATATTCACATAGGGATTACAGTCTCAATATATGAATTTTAGGGAGGACACAAACACTAAATCCATTGCAAAGATGCATTTTTTAACCACTCCAGCAAACACTAAAAACACATTTAGAAGAGTTGCAGCTAAAACTCTTATGGAAGAAAAAGCCAATAATAGAAAAGTTTTATTATCATCACCCTGCCAAAGAGGCAAAAAGCAGCAGCCAAATAACTCAGATACAATGTAGATAAAAGAAATTTAAACTGCTAACACAGAGTGTGAGAGTGGAAGAAACACCACAAAGCTGGAAAAGTTGGCCTTAGATAAAACAACTGACTTGCTTCTGAATATAATAGAAAAGAGGGGGAAAGAATAACTGGGAGATGTGGTCAGTGACAATATCAGGATACTGATTTGTCTTATGTGATAGAAAACACCATATTATTGCAGATATGGGCCCAGTAAGATTGGGAGGTAATTATACACTTAGATGAGTTGAAGCAGCCAACTAGTTGTTAATGGTAGATCAAGACAATGACAGTATTTGTATGATGATCTAGGAAAATTTCTCCATTATATTCACCAACGTCTTGATCACTATGAAGTGGTGCTTTCAAAGCAACAACTTAATTTTAGCAGGTCAAGAATATTGCTTCTCTCAGACAGGTTCAAGAAAGCAGTGCTGTTGTCTGTTTTAGGGGAAAAAAAGATGTCTTAATAACTGCTTATCCCATTTGAGAGGTTATATAAAGTATTGACTTCTTTTTCTCTATTTTATAAGAGAATTGAATATAAATGACTATGCTCACATTGTGGCAAGGGACTTCCCTTAGCCATTAGAAAGTTTATCTTTCAGTTCCCATTTTCCAAATTATTGATGATGATTATCAGAGGATATCTGTCTGAGGACATTTAAGGCTCTGTCTGCAGCAGTTGTGGAATGATTATTTTTGAATATACACTGAAATGTATAGATAATAATTCACAGGATTTTCATAAGTATATACACCTGTGTAACCATCAATTATTATGCAGGACATTCCTCTCACTCTACAGAATTCATTGCTGCCCTCTTACAATCTATCCTTGTTCACAAAGGAACAAGGGTCCTGATTTCTATCATCATAGCTCTATTTGGCTTATTCTTAAACTTTATATGAAACCAATAATTGAATATACATTCTTTATAATCTGTTTTACTTTGTTCAACATAATAATTACATGATTTATTCATGTTGTTATATGTACCAGTACTTCTGTTTTGTTTTATTTTTGCTGAGTAGCATTCAATTATATGGCTTGATCACAATTTCTTTACTCACTGCATTTTGAACTCCAGGAGATGGTGAGGGACAGGGAGGCTTGGTGAGCTACAGTCCATGTAGTTGCAAAGTGTGGGACATGACCAGGCAACTGAAAATCATCAACAACTTTTTTTTTTTTGCTGAGTAGCATTCAATTATATGTCTCTGTCACAATTTCTTTATTCATTCAATTTTGAGGGTATTTGATTTGCATTATTCACATTTTGAATAAAACTTCCATTAATATCTTTGTGGTTATATACCATCTTTTATCTTGGATAAATACCTAAGAGTAGATTTACTGACTGATAGGGTATACATGTATTAACTTTGTCTATGTAACTGACCAAGTTGCTATACATATCCACTAACATTTAGTATTATAAGTCATATTAATTTTAGATATTCTACAAAGTATATAATTACATTTCAGTATTTTGGCATCTCATGATTTGGATATGGACTTCTCTGATAAATAATGTTGAACATATTTTCATCTACTTTTTGGTCATTTATATAACTTCTTTTGTAAATATGTTTTCAAATCTTTTATCACATTTTATTTGTTGCTTTTTATTCAATTATTAATTTTCAGAAGTCTTTTTTATGTTCTTTCTGTGAGTGTGTGTGTGTATTCAGTTGTTCAGTCATGTCCGATTCTTTGTGACCCCATGAACTATAGCCCGCCAGGCTTCTCTGTCCATGGTTTCTTCCAGGCAAGAATACTGGAGTGAGTTGCCATTTCCTCCACAAAGGATCAAACCTACATCTCAGTCTCCTGCATTGGCAGGTGTATTCTTTATCACTGAGCCACCTGGGAAGTCCTTTTAACACTCTTTATGCAAGCCCCTTTGTATTTGTGTTTGTTGTTTGATTTTCATTTTACCTAAACCAAGGTATGCAGGTGAAGAAGCAACAGTTAGAACTGGACATGGAACAAAAGACTGGTTCCAAGTTGGGAACAACAGACTGGTTCTAAATTGGAAAAGGAGTACATCAAGGCTGTATATTGTCACTCTGCTTATTTATATGCAGAGTACATCATGTGAAATGCCAGGATGGATGAAGCACAAGCTGGAATCAAGACTGCTGGGAGAAATATCAATAACCTCAGATACACAGATGATACTACCCTTATGGCAGAAAGCAAAGGAGAACTAAAGAGCTTCTTGATGAAAGTGAAAGAGGAGAGTGAAAAAGCTGGATTAAAACCCAACATTCAAAAAACTAAGATCATGGAATCCAGCCCCATCACTTCATGGAAAATAGATGGGGAAACAGTGGAAACAGTGAGAGACTTTATTTTCTTGGGCTACAAAATCACTGCATATGGTGACTGCAGTCATGAAATTAAAAAACACTTGCTCCTTGGAAAGAATACTATGATCCACCTAGACAGCATATTAAAAAAGCAGAGACATTACTTTGCTAAAAAATAGTTCATCTAGTCAAAGCTATGGTTTTTCCAGTAGTCATGCATTGATGTGAGATTTGGACTAGAAAGAAAGCTGAGTAGTGAAGAATGAATACTTTTGAACCATGATGTTGGAGAAGACTCTTGAGAGTCCCTTGGACTGCAGGGAGATATAACCAGTCAATCCCCAAGGAAATTAGTCCTGAATATTCATTGGAAGGACTGGTGCTGAAACTGAAACTCCAATACTTTGGCCACCTGATGCAAAGAACTAATTCATTGGAAAAGACCCTGATGCTGGGAAAGATTGAAGGTGGGAGGAGAAGGGGACGACAGAGGATGAGATGGTTGGATGGCATCACCGACTTGGTGGACATGAGTTTGAGCAAGCTCCAGGAGTTGGTGATGGACAGGAAAGCCTGGTGTGCTGCAGTCCATGGGGTCTCAAAGAGTTGGACATGACTGAGTGACTGAACTGAACTGAAACCAAGGTAGAGGGGAAAAAATGGGCTTAATCAAATTTAAAAACATTTGCTTTTCAAAAGACACAATTAAAAGACCAAAACAGCAAGTCACAGACTGAGGAAAATATTTGCCAGTTACTTATCTGAAACAGATATGTATCCAGAATATACAAAAATCTCTCAAAATTCAATAAGAAATCAATCAACTCAATTTAAATATGGGAAAATGACTTGACCAAACATTTTACCAAAGATGAAATATAGAGGGCAAATAAGCACATGAAAAAATGCTCAAGACTTTTAACCATCTAGGAAATTAGATCACTTTATGACATTGATATTTTCAGTCATTTCAGTCACTCAGACATGTCCAACTCTTTGTGATCTCATGGACTGCAGCACGCCAGGCCTCCCTGTCCATCACCAACTCCCAGAGCTTGCTCAAACTCATGTCAATCGAGTCAGTGATGCCATTCACCCATCTTATCCTTGTCTTCCCCTTCTCCTCCTGCCTTCAATCTTTTCCAGCATCTGGGACTTCTCCAATGAGTCAGTTCTTCGCATAAGGTGTCAAAAGTATTGGAGTTTCAGTTTCAGCACTAGTCCTTCCAATGAATATTCAGGACTGATTTCGTTGAGGATTGACTGGTTTGATCTCCTGCAGTCAAAGATACTCTCAAGAATTTTCTCCAACACCACAGTTCAAAAGCATCAATTTTTTAGCACTCAGCTTTCTTTATAGTCCAACTCTCACATCCATACATGACTACTGGAAAAACCATAGCTTTGACTATATGGACCTTTGTCAGCAAGGTAATGTCTCTACTTTTTAATATGCTGTGTTGGTTGGCCATAGCTTTTCTTCCAAGGAACAAGTGTCTTTTAATTTCATGGTTGTAGTCACCACATATAGTGATTTTAGAGCCCAAGAAAATAAAGTCTGTCACTGTTTCCGTATCTATTTGCCATGAAGTGATGGGACAGGATGCCATGATCTTAGTTTTTTGAATGTTGAGTTTTAATACTATTAGATACTATTGATACTGTTGATGCTATTAGAATATCTAAAGGTAAAATGGTTTGATTCAGGTCATACCTTAATGGTCTAGCGGTTTTCCTTCAATTTGAGTCTACCATCTGAGCCACAGTCAGCTATAGATTTAAAGGCCTAGATCTGATAGAGTGCCTGATGAACTATGGAATGAGGTTCGTGACATTGTACAGGAGACAGGGATCAAGACCATCCCCATGGAAAAGAAATGAAAAAAAGCAAAATGGCTGTCTGGGGGGGGCCTTACAAATAGCTGTGAAAAGAAGAGAGGCGAAAAGCAAAGGAGAAAAGGAAAGATATAAGCATCTGAATGCAGAGTTCCAAAGAATAGCAAGAAGAGATAAGAAAGCCTTCTTCAGCGATCAGTGCAAAGAAATAGAGGAAAACAACAGAATGGGAAAGACTAGAGATCTCTTCAAGAAAATTAGAGATACCAAGGGAACATTTCATGCAAAGATGGGCTCGATAAAGGACAGAAATGGTATGGACCTAACAGAAGCAGAAGATATTAAGAAGAGATGGCAAGAATACATGGAAGAACTGTACAAAAAAGATCTTCATGACCCAGATAATCATGAATGTGATCACTCATCTAGAGCCAGACATCTTGGAATGTGAAGTCAAGTGGGCCTTAGAAAGCATCACTACAAACAAAGCTAGTGGAGGTGATGGAATTCCAGTAGAGCTGTTTCAAATCCTGAAAGATGATGCTGTGAAAGTGCTGCACTCAATATGCCAGCAAGTTTGGAAAACTCAGCAGTGGCCACAGGACTGGAAAAGGTCAGTTTTCATTCCAATCCCAAAGAAAGGCAATGCCAAAGAATGCTCAAACTACCACACAATTGCACTCATCTCACATGCTAGTAAAGTAGTGCTCAAAATTCTCCAAGCCAGGCCTCAGCAATACATGAACCGTGAAACTCCCTGATGTTCAAGCTGGTTTTAGAAAAGGCAGAGAAACCAGAGATCAAATTGCCAACATCCGCTGGATCATGGAAAAAGCAAGAGAGTTCCAGAAAAACATCTATTTCTGCTTGATTGACTATGCCAAAGCCTTTGACTGTGTGGATCACAAGAAACTGTGGAAAATTCTGGAAGAGATGGGAATACCAGACCACCTGACCTGCCTCTTGAGAAATCTGTATGCAGGTCAGGAAGCAACAGTTAGAACTGGACATGGAACAACAGACTGGTTCCAAATAGGAAAAGGAGTATGTCAAGGCTGTATATTGTCACCCTGCTTATTTAACTTATATGCAGAGTACATCATGAGAAACGCTGGACTGGATGAAGCACAAGCTGGAATCAAGATTGCCGGGAGAAATATCAATAACCTCAGATATGCAGATGACACCACCCTTATGGCAGAAAGTGAAGAGGAACTAAAAAGCGTCTTGATGAAAGTGAAAGAGGAGAGCAAAAAAGTTGGCTTAAAGCTCAACATTCAGAAAATGAAGATCATGGCATCTGGTCCCATCACTTCATGGGAAATAGATGGGGAAACAGTGGAAACAGCGTCAGACTTTATTTTTGGGGCTCCAAAATCTCTGCAGATGGTGACTGCAGCCATGAAATTAAAAGATGCTTACTCCTTGGAAGAAAAGTTATGACCAACCTAGATAGTATATTGAAAAGCAGAGACATTACTTTGCCGACTAAGGTCCGTCTAGTCAAGGCTATGGTTTTTCCTGTGGTCATGTATGGATGTGAGAGTTGGACTGTGAAGAAGGCTGAGCGCCAAAGAATTGATGCTTTTGAACTGTGGTGTTGGAGAAGACTCCTGAGAGTCCCTTGGACTGCAAGGAGATCCAACCAGTCCATTCTGAAGGAGATCAGCCCTGGGATTTCTTTGGAAGGAATGCTGCTAAAGCTGAAGCTCCAGTACTTTGGCCACCTCATGTGAAGAGTTGACTCATTGGAAAAGACTCTGATCCTGGGAGGGATTGGGGGCAGGAGAAGAAGGGGTTGACCGAGGATGAGATGGCTGGATGGCATCACTGACTCGATGGACGTGAGTCTGAATGAACTCCGGGAGATGGTGATGGACAGGGAGGCCTGGCGTGCTGCGATTCATGGGGTCGCAAAGAGTCGGACAAGACTGAGCGACTGAACTAAACTGAACTGAACTGAAAATGATTTAGAAGAAAACAAAGGCAAAATGCTTTGACATAAATTGGAGGAATATCTTTTTTCATCCGACCTCTAAAGTTATGAAAACAAACAAACAAACAAACAAAAAGAAACAAATGGGACCTAATTAAACTTAAAGACTTTTGTACATCAAAGCAAATAATAGACAAAACAAAAAGACAACCCACAGAATAGAAGAAAATACTTGCAAATGATGCAACTGACAAAGGTTAAACTCTAAAATATGCAAACAGTTCATGCATCTATCTCTACATCAATACAAAAACCAAACAACCCAATCAAAAAACGGGCAGAAGATTTTAATAGATACATCTCCAAGGAAGACATACAGATGCCAAAAAGGCACATGAAAAGATGCTCAAAATCACTTATTATTAGAGAAATCCAAGTCAAAGCTACAGTGAAGTATCACCTCCTACCAGTAAGATTGGCCATAAACAAAAAGTCTACAAACAATAGATACTGAAGAGGGCCTGGAGGAAGGGAACCCTCTTATACTCTTGGTGGGAATGTAAATTGGTACAACTACTATGTATAATCATATGAGGGTTCCTCAAAAACTAAAAATTGAACTATCATATGATCCAGTAATTCCACAGCAGATATCCAAAGAGCAGCACTATTTATAATAGCTAAGACATGGAGGCAAACTAATGTCCATCAACAGAGAAGTGAATAAAGAAGCTGTGGTACATATATACAATGAAATTTTATTCAGCCATAAAATTTAATGAAATAATGTCATTTGCAACAACTTGGATGGACCAAGAGATTGTCATGATTGTCATACTAAGTGAAGTAAGTCAGACAGAAAAAGACAAATATCATATATTACTCATGTGTGGAACCTAACTTAAAAATGATCCAAATAACTAGTTTACAGAATAGAAACAGACTCACAAATTTCAAAAACAAATTTATGGTTACTAAAGCGGAAAGGAGATCAGCCTTGGGATTTCTTTGGAAGGAATGATTCTAAAGCTGAAGCTCCAGTACTTTGGCCACCTCATGCAAAGAGTTGACTCATTGGAAAAGACTCTGATGCTGGGAGGAATTAGGGACAGGAGGAGAAGGGGACGACAGAGGATGAGATGGCTGGATGGCATCACCCACTCGATGGACCTGAGTCTGAGTGAACTCCGGGAGATGGTGATGGACAGGGAGGCCTGGCGTGCTGCAATTCACGGGGTCACAAAGAGTCGGACACGACTGAGCGACTGAACAGAACTGAAAGTGGAAAAGGGGAGGGGAGGGATAAATAAGGAGTTTGGGGTTAACATGCACACTACTATCAGTTATCTGTAAATAAAAATACATTGTAAAGGGTATTTGCTGAGAAATTTATATGTAAGCTACATGATCCATCTTGCTTAAATGTTCATGGATTACAAGACAAATCATTTTCTCTCTCAGTTTGTTTCTTCTCTGTAGAGTAAGTTTCATGTCTAATAACTAAGCATAAAGTTAGGCATACTGTGGAATTTTCATATTTTTTCCTACCTTGTATATGGCAAATAACTGAGACACTGTATTATTTGGGCCAAGGTTTGTTTTCAGTGACACAACTGATCTAAAGCACTAAGTGCTCGACTTTAATGTAAAGTTATTACTAGAATGTAGATTCTGATGTTTTCTCAGATGAAGACTGAGATTCTGCAGTGTTCCGACGTGTCCATGTGATACTGAAACTCCTGGTCTGTGGAACACACTTCAGTGAGAACCTACAGTGTAGAGCAGCATGGCACAGATCTGGACGCTCTTAGCCAGGCCGACCTGGATACGGCACTCTGCCCTGTGATTTTGCAGCTGTGGGCGTGTGTGCTCTGTTGTGTTCAACTCTGTGAGTCCCCATGGACTGTAGCTCCTTAGGCTCCTTTGTCCATGGGATTTTTTTTTATATCAGTTTTCATTTATGCATAAACATTTAGTGATTTTCTACAGTGAATCAGGCAATGTATTTAGGTTCTTAAAAAAAACAAATTAGCAAAAGTATCCACAGTTCCTCTCCTGATGTAGCTTATATTCTAGTAGAAGAAACTGAAAGAACTATTTAAAAATTAAAGTAAAATTGCAGTTGTATTAAATGGCAAGAGGTAGAGCTTTTCTATTAAGAGACTATGTGATGTGGGAAAATAATATCAATACACTTATCCCCTTTATTGTTCCTCTTAGTTCCTTGCTCATTCAGGTTATTGAATTTTTTAGATAAATATTATATTATCTAACAATTATATTATATGATCCATCTTCCCTGAATGATATCTTACCACATATTTGATATACCCATTCAGTTCTATTCCTAAAGTTTTTATTTGGCTTCATTTCTTTATTTATGAACAGTTTTCATTATTAAAGCCTTATAATATTTTAATAGTATAATAGCATATTTATTTTAAAATATGAACTTCAGAATCAGTTTTTAAGCTATTGGAAAATACTGTTGATATTTTTATTGGGATCACTTTGAATTTATATGTTAACTTGGGGGAGATGACATCTCACCAAGGTTAAATATTCCTATCTGAGATCATGTATTTTCATTTGTTCATGTCTTCCACAAGTCCCTCAGTTGCATTGAGAATGTACCTTATATGTGCTTCTTTAAGTTCAATTTAGTCTACAAATGAGATTTCACCACAATATTTGAGAAAAAGGTGGCTAGAGAATGAGATCTAAGTCCAACCTACCTTGTCAGTTACCAACATTGAACTGAACTCAACTGGGAAAGCAACAACAACAAAAACAACAACCCCAGGAAACATAGCAAGAAACCTTGCCAAGAACTCACATCATTTAAGAGAGACATATAAAATCAGGTAAAGTTACAGTGATTTCCACACTCAGGCAAGAAGTAAGCGTAGAAGAAATGCCTTATTACAACCCTAAAAGGTAAATCAAATTATTTCATATTATTCATGTCTCCCTCATCAAGACCTTTCAGACCCTAAAGACTATTGTCAAAAATCAAGAGTGAAAAAGTTAAGCCTGAAAGTATATATAGTAGGCAAGAAAATTTAAGTAAAATACAGATGCTCTAAGTTTCTAAAATCTGCCATTTACAGGACCCCCATGATATTCAGATTTATGTTTCCATGAACACCTAACATTATGTGGGCAGACTGTGTCCACTTCAATAACCTAGAACCTAAAATGAAAAATAAAAATTATCCAAATGCTAACAGTTCATGAACTGACCTCTAGATTTTTTTAGTTGTCTCTGCTTTTAATTTGCTGTCTTAAATATATACAAATGTTTCTTGGAGAGTTTACAAGAGTAAAAGGGGAGTTGCTGCTTATTTAAACAATTTTAATGAAGGACTAACCTTTTACATTTAACATTTATTCCCTTCATTTGCTTTCTGGCAGCAGTTCATAGTTTTTTTTCCCCTCCCAAAGGACAAAGCATAATGAACATACACAAGATCATTTAAATGAATGTTTTTAATGAGTTCTTTGAATAGATTCTTTAAAAAGCAAGCATGAAATTGCTTTCCCAGTTGGGATTCTTTAAAATATTTTTAGAAGATTCATATATAAAGCCTTAAAATTTGAACCATTTTTTAAAGGAACAATGATTGAAAAGGTTTTTTTTTGGGGGGGGGTATGATTTATTTTCACTCATACTGCAGAAGACATTACAAAACCCAGCAGGATTTTTGACTTATTTTAATGGATTATCACATTTCATATTAATAAGTGGTTATAAGTAGTAGCTCTTATATGATATTTTCATATGTAGAAAAAATGTAATCTCTGTAGTTAGTGAATATCAGATGCAAATAAATTGACATTATATAATGAACATTGTTCCGCCAATCTCATTAAATACTTGCTCAAGGTGTCAGAGTTTTGAGTTTGGATGGAATTAACCCCATCCTCTCACCTCTGTGATTGTCTCAGTTGGGCAAATACTTCGTTTTTTTCTCATCAAAGCCATGTTCAAACTGCTGTTGGCATACATCTCATTCAGTTCACTTCAGTGGCTCACTAGTGTCTGACTCTTTGTGACCCATGAATCGCAGCATGCCAGGCCTCACTGTCCGTCACCATCTCCCGGAGTTCACTCAAACTCACGTCCATGGAGTCGGTGATGCCATCCAGCCATCTCATCCTCTGTCGTCCCATTCTCTTCCTGCCCCCAATCCCTCCAAGCATCAGAGTCTTTTCCAATGAGTCAACTCTTCACATGAGATGGCCAAAGTACTGAAGTTTCAGCTTTAGCATCATTCCTTCCAAAGAAATCCCAGGGCTGATCTCCTTTAGAATGGACTGGTTGGATCTCCTTGCAGTCCAAGGGACTCTCAAGAGTCTTCTCCAACACCACAGTTCAAAAGCATCAATTCTTCGGCGCTCAGCCTTCTTCACAGTCCAACTCTCACATCCATACATGACCAGTGAAAAAACCATAGCCTTGACTAGACCGACCTTTGTTGGCAAAGTAATGTCTCTACTTTTGAATATGCTATCTAGGTTGCTCATAACTTTCCTTCCAAGGAGTAAGCATCTTTTAATTTCATGGCTGCAGTCACCATCTGCGGTGATTTTGGAGCCCCCCAAAATAAAGTCTGACGCTGTTTCCACTGTTTCCCCATCTATTTCCCATGAAGTGATGGGACCAGATGCCATCATCTTCGTTTTCTGAATGTTGAGCTTTAAGCCAACTTGTTCACTCTCCTCTTTCACTTTCATCAAGATGTTTTTTAGCTCCTCTTCACTTTCTGCCGTAAGAGTGGTGTCATCTGCATATCTGAGGTTATTGATATTTCTCCCAGCAATCTTGATTCCAGCTTGTGCTTCTTCCAGTCCAGCATTTCTCATGATGTACTCTGCATATAAGTTAAATAAGCAGGGTGACAATATACAGCCTTGACGCACTCTTTTTGCTATTTGCAACCAGTCTGTTGTTCCATGTCCAGTTGTAACTGTTGCTTCCTGACCTACATCTCATTAGCTCTCATTAAAGAGATGTTCAAGACTTCTGTTTAATGATACTATTCACTTCCTTGTTGGGGAGGAGGAAAAGTACAGGGCCAGACACTTTTGGAAGCCATTATGCCACCCTGAGGACTAAGGATGACGTGGACACAAGAAGCAGTGTGCAGTTGTTAGAACCGCACAAAAGAGGAACCAAAACTTGATAAGACACTTCCTTACATGTGATATGGTCTCGGGCTTTTCTGTTATGTGAGAAAATGAGTTTTCTTTATTATTTAAGTTCCTCTGAAACTGATATGTATTACCTTTGCTGCTGCTGCTGCTGCTAAGTCGCTTCAGTAGTGTCCGACTCTGTGCGACCCCATAGACGGCAGCCCACCAGGCTCCTCCGTCCCTGGGATTCTCCAGGCAAGAACACTGGAGTGGGTTGCCATTTCCTTCTCCAATGGCAGGTATCATTTCCCTAATTTTGAAACCATTTATCCATTTGGTAGCATAGATTGTTTAACTGCCTCTGATTAGATTCAAATTAACTATTCTGATAGCTCAGACCCTTAAATCTGGCATTTTAAAAATTAAACCACCTTATAAATAACAAAAATTTGGATGTTGATCAGTCTTATGAATGTTGTTATTATAACAACTTGTGAGTTTTGTTTCTGTCAGTTAAAAATATTTACACACACTATCCATCTTCTTTAGAAAAGAATGGAAATATTAAAATCAATTTTCTTATCTTTAAGAGTTAACTAGGTCCAATGTGATTTACATATACTTTTGAAAACAGAGCACATTTAGTATAAAGGAACATTGTGACAAAATACATTGAGATATTTCCCTATATGTGAAAAGATATTTTCTTATATGTGAAACGACTTTGTAACAAATAACTAGTAAGTTTATTTCAGGCCTTAATATCCTATGATTATATGGTAAATGAGATATTGGGAGTCTGTGGGGAAAGTGAGTGAAGCACACAGCACGTGGTGATCATCAGGAAAGCAAGAATTTCTTGCCCTTTATAAGCTGGTTTATTGTTTAACTACTTCAGGATCTTAAAGGACAGATTTGGGGTCTGTTTTCTGCATTGTTTTTCACCTAATTCTCTTTGATGATGTTTAAATTTGTCATGTTCATATATTCTTTATTGTTTTACATATTCAATTATATATATAAAAGAACATTGATTTGATGTTAAAGATTTTGAAAATTTAAATCTAAAAGGTTCAGAACTAGGAATATTTCTTCACATTGGGAGGATCTTTAAAGCATGTTCTCCAAGTCATGCTTGAGCCTCCTTTGGAACTCCTTCGTTGGTAAAGAATTCATTAGTTCCTAAGTAGCTCATTTTATTTTCATATAGTTCTAATGCCTCCATCGATATATTTAGACTTCATATATATACTCCTTGGATTCTAGAAACCCAACTGACATATTATTGTAAATGTCACTAAATATAATCTTTTTTTAATTTTACTTTACAATTCTGTATTGGTTTTGCCATACATTGACATGAATCCACCACGGGTGTACATGTGTTCCCAAACATGAACCCCCCTCCCACCCCCCTCCCCACAACATCTCTCTGGGTCATCCCCGTGTACTAGCCCCAAGCGTGCCGTATCCTGCATCGGACATAGACTGGCAATTCGATTCTTACATGATATTATACATGTTTCAATGCCATTCTCCCAAATCATCTCACCCTCTCCCTCTCCCTCTGAGTCCAAAAGTCCGCTATACACATTTGTGTCTTTTTTGCTGTCCTGCATACAGGGTCATCATTGCCATCTTTCTAAATTCCATATATATGTGTTAGTATACTGTATTGGTGTTTTTCTTTCTGGCTTACTTCACTCTGTATAATCGGCTCCAGTTTCATCCATCTCATCAGAACTGATTCAAATATATTCTTTTTAACGGCTGACTATGGAGAACAGTGTGGAGAGTCCTTAAAAAATTGCAAATAGAACTGCCTTATGACCCAGAAATCCCACTGCTGGGCATACACACTGAGGAAACCAGAATTGAAAGAGACACATGTACCCCAATGTTCATCGCAGCACTGTTTATAATAGCCAGGACATGGAAACAACCTAAATGTCCATCAGCAGATGAATGGATAAGAAAGCTGTGGTACATATACACAATGGAGTATTACTCAGCTGTTAAATATAATCTTTTGAGGAAAACTGCTATACTCACTTATCTGACTGTACTTATTTTTGTCAGATTTTTTAAAAACATGCAATCATCAATTTAGATTGATATATACCAACTACTATATAAAAAATAAAGTAAAATACAGCTATAGGACTGGAAAAGGTCAGTTTTCATTCCAATCCCAAAGAAAGGCAATGCCAACGAATGTTCAAACTACCACACAATTACACTCATCTCACACACCAGCAAAATAATGCTCAAAATACTCCAGGCTAGGCTTCAATAACATGAACCAAGAACTTTCAGGTGTTCAAGCTGGATTTAGAAAAGGCAGAGGAACCAGAGATCAAATTGCCAACATCTGCTGGATCACAGAAAAAGTAAGAGAGTTCCAGAAAAACATCTGCTTTGGCTTGATTGACCACGCTAAAGCCTTTGATGGTATGGATCACAACAAACTGTGGAAAATTCTTCAAGACATTGAGAGAGTCCATTCTTATGTAGGTTGATAAGTCCGGGGTCCACAAGGAGGAGAAAGGGGTCTGGAGTTCTCAAGGATGAGATAGGGGTCTGGAGTTCTCAAGGAGGAGAAAAGGACAAACATTTTTTTCTTTAAGCCCTGAGCTGATGATTGCATAGAAAAAACACTCATCTTGCTCAAGGATATATTTTTCCTTACACTCTGTACCAATGACTATATAACAATAATGTATCCTGCTTGAGGACTTGTTTATCCTTCTTGAGAAACTTCTGACTAATCCTGTCATCTTAAAATGTCTATTATGGGAGTGGGTCTGGTAAGACCTATACAACCTTGAGACATTCTTTTGATTTATTATTAGTAACCAGGTGAAAAGTATATAGCTTCCTTGCTAAGACTAGTGAGTGGGGCTCTCTCTGTCCCCCTTCTGATGTCTATGTCAGAAGCTTTCTCTGTCCCTTTTTCACTTTAATAAAACTCTGCTATGCAAAAGCTCTTGAGTGATCAAGCTAAATCTTGATCTTGAAGCTAAATCTTCTTCTTCGGAGATCACAAATCCAACACCGTTCACCATAAGATATCAAGATGGGAATACAAGACCACCTTACCTGCCTCCTGAGAAATCTGTATGCAGGTCAAGAAGCAACAGACAAGGAACAAGAGACTGGTTGAAAATTGGGAAAGGAGTTCGTCAAGGCTCTATATTGTCACCTTGCTTATTTAACTTACATGCAGAGTACATCATGCAAAATGCGGGGCTGGATGAAGCACATAGTGAAAGTGAAAATGAAGTCACTCGGTAGCGTCCATTTCCAGGCAAGAATACTGGAGTGGGTTGCCATTTCCTTCTCCAGGGGATCTTTTGGACCCAGGGATCGAACCCAGGTCTCCCACATTGTAGGCAGATGCTTTACTGTCTGAGCTACCAGGGAAGCCCTAAGCACAAGCTGGAATCAAAATTGCTGGGGAAAAAGTCAATAACCTCAGATGTGCAGATGTCACCACCTTTATGTCAGAAACCAAAGAGGAACCAAAGAACTTCTTGATGAAGGTGAAAGAGGAGAGTGAAAAAGATGGTTTAAAATTCAACATTCAACCAAATCATGGCATCTGGTCCCATCGCTTCATGGAAAACAGATGGCAAAACAGTGACAGACTTTCTTTTCTTGGGCATGAATTTGAGCAAGCTCTGGGAGTTGGTGATGGACAGGGAAGCTTGGCATGCTGCAGTCCATGGAGTCACAAAGAGTCGGACATGACTTAGCAACTGAACTGAACATATAAAATAGATAGCAAATAAGGACCTATCGTATAGCACGGGGAACTCAAATCAATGCTCTGTAATGATCTGTATGGAAAAATAATCTAAAAAAGAGTGATGTAGGTATATGTATAACTGATTCATTTTGTGGTACACCTGAAACTAATATAACACTGTAAATAAACTATACTCCAATGAAATTTTTTTAAAATGCCATCACTTAAACACAGATGCTAATTCCTCATGATCAAACAAGTAATTTCATCAGTTTAGAGTCAAAAACTTAAAAATCACTAGTGTCATCTTTTAGGATCACAAAAATGAACTTATTTTCTACTTACTATTATATAGTTCTGTGGGACATGATTGAAATGGTGAAACTATTCTTTTTGGAAATGAAATGTCCCACTGATTATAGTCACAGCCCTGGTAAGAGTATGTATTACGGTTGTCAGTGGAAAACAGCAGCCTTATACATTATGTGTAAGCATAAGACCCCTCTAACTCTTGCATAGGATAGAAAGGCCTCCCTTAACCATGTAATGCTTCACATCAGCTTTCTGATCATGTAGTGCCCAATGTGCCCAGTGATAAAAGCATCTCTCCAGTACTCCTTCAGAAGAGCCTAGATTACTTTGTGCTGAAAATCAGAATCAATAGATGCATCAATATGATTTAGCAATATGTACTTTGTTGGACTGTGAAGAAGGCTGAGCACCAAAGAATTGATATTTTGAACTGTGGTGTTGGAGAAGACTCTTGAGAGTTCCTTGGACTGCAAGGAGATCCAACCAGTCCATTCTGAAGGAGATCAGCCCTGGGATTTCTTTGGAAGGAATGATGCTAAAGCTGAAGCTCCAGTACTTTGGCCACCTCATGCGAAGAGTTGACTCATTGGAAAAGACTCTGATGCTTGGAGGGATTGGGGGCAGGAGGAGAAGGGGACAACAGAGGATGAGATGGCTGGATGGCATCACGGACTCGATGGACGTGAGTCCGAGTGAACTCTGGGAGTTGGTGATGGACAGAGAGGCCTGGCGTGCTGCGATTCATGGGGTCACAAAGAGTTGGACACACTGAGCGACTGAACTGAACTGAACTGAACTGAACTTTGTGCTTTAAAGGCTCTATATGGAATAAATGGTTCATCAAAGATGCTTTGAGCTAATTTCATTTCACATAATTCAAGAAAATTTCCCACCAAAGGTGATTTCAAATATGTGAAAGCAATCTGTTTTTCTTAAATCTGGGGAAAGTTTAACTCAACAGTGGGTCTGTCTTTCATGAAAATTTGCCATAGGGTGTATGGAAACATTTCACTTTATTTATTTTTAATGTTTTCTTAACAAAGATTATGAAATGGTTTTTATCTTCCCACTGTTTCAGTTATCAGATTTTGACAACTACCAATGGAAAGGTGAAGACGCTGAGATGTCATATTAATGTATCTTCTTTCTGAGTGAATCTAGGGTCAAAGATACAACCCTGAACCTCTGCTATGCTGTGTGCACTATATTATCTGACTTCTAAATAAAGAATTAACTGAACAATTTCATCAGCAAAAAGAGGGATCTTTCTCTTTAACAATGTACCTTATATCCCTTCCTTGAGTTCTACACATCTGAAGTTATTTATGCCAATTTAAAAACGTACTTTCAAAAAAGTCAGATATGTAAACACCAACTATTAATAAATCAGAGACCTGTGATGCTATGTTAAGTTGTTTCATGTAGAATGCAAAATGATGAGATTTCTGGGGACACAGTAGCAATTTATATAAATCTGTCATCATTGAGTATCAGTGAAGCCCTATACTGCCTTTTATTTTTACTGTTGGTATTTTCTAGAAAGCCTAATCCAACCATTTTGGTCTATGTGAAATTACAAAACTGAATAAATCACAGGGCACAACTGAAGGACAGTCAAAGCTATGGTGTTTCTAGTAGTCACAAAGAAGGCTGAGTGCTGAAGAACTGATGCTTTTGAACTGTGAATTTGGAGAAGACTCTTGAGAGTCCCTTGGACTACATAGAGATCAAACCAGTCAATTCTAAAGGAAATCAATACTGAACATTCATTGGAGGGACTGATGCTGAAGCTGAAGCCCCAGTACTTTGGCCACCTGATGTGAAGAGCTGACTCATTGGAAAAGACCCCGATGCTGGGAAAGATTGAAGGCAGGAGGAGAAGGAGATGACAGAGGATGAGATGGCTGGATGGCATCGCCGACTCGATGCACATGAGTTTGGGTGAACACTGGGAGTTGGGGATGGACAGGGAGGCCTGGTGTGCTGAGATTCGTGGGGTCACAAAGAGTCGGACATGACTGAGCAACTGAACTGACTGATCACATTTTAATGGTGCTTTTTATTCAATTATTAATTTTCATGATTTTGAGCAAGCTCTGGGAGATGGTGAAGGACAGGGAAGCCTGGTGTGCTGCAGTCCATGGGGTCACAGAGTCAGACACAACTGAGTGACTTGTTCAGTGACTGAACATGATGGCTGCCTGAGATAACTTACTTGAAAATATTGCCCAATACTTCTGAAATATATTTGAACACTAAATATATATACAAACACAGCTAAATAAGAGGTGACAAAAGATTCACTCAGTCCAGTTGGCTTATGCAGGTGGACATGTGGAAAGAAGGCTGACAGTTGTAGAGTCACAGGTAGGCAGTCATGTAGGAGGAAAAATAGTGAAAGGAGATCAGGACAAAACTTCTCAACTAACTCGTTGATGAATTTTAGCAGGGAAGCTTTACTCTTTATTAAAATTCTTTTAAAGCCTATTGGTGGTAATCAAGATAAAAGTATTTTAGTGTGACAGTATCAATACAGATATCCATACTTAAGCATACATTGCTGATGTTTAAAAAAGTATAACTTAGATGGCCTTAATACAGTATCAAACAGAATTACAACTAATTTTTACTGATTATTACATTCTTCTATATTACTACATGAGAAGTACAATCTGCCTATCCATTAACAGAATGACAGGTGACCAGTAATACAGTTACATATTTTAAAGTGTTAACAATATAATTTTACATGATACTGATCTAAAATAGCTGCTGTAGTAAAAATTTAAGCACCAACTAATTTTTATCCATATGTTTAGAGTTAGCCTATGTGTAGAATCAAATTACAGTGGCTAATACTCCACCCTTACCCCAACCGACTTAAGTCCTCAGAACATAAACATGCCAGTCATCTTTATTCCTCTACTTCAGTTCCTACATCCACATCTGCAAGTTTTGTCAAATCTATTCTGAAAATGTATCCTGACCCTTCTCCCTAAGCAGACCATCTCTTCTCCTGTACAATTGTGACTGCCTCTCATCACTTTTGCTTTCAGGTGTGCTGCAGTCCGTGGGGTCTCAACGAGTCAAACATGACTTAGAGACTGAACAACAAACTGCTGTTTCCATTTTCCTTAGAGTAGCCTGAATCGTTGCAATTAATTATCTCTGCTTAAAAGTCCTCAAGGACTTCCTGTTGATTTAAAAACACAGTAAAAAAAAAAAAAACTTACCATCAGTTACAAAATCCTACATGACATAGGATCGGCTTCTTTCTGGTTCCACATGTACTCTTCTTTGCTCTGCTTCAGCCAAGCTGGCCTTTGTTCCATCAGGTTCCTAAATCCACCCTACATCTGCCTTATGGCCTGGGCCATAACTTATACCTTTACCTGGAATTCTCTTAATCAAGACCTCTGTATGGATGACTCATTTATCTTAAGGAATCTGCTCACATATCCCTTCCTTAGACCTGCCATCTCTGACCACCCACTGTAAACATCTTCTCTTCCCTTTCTTTATTCTTCATTAACGTTTACTTTATTGTCTTCACTAACATGTATTGCTTGCTGTCTACCTAAAATGATCGTATTTACTTGTTTTACTGTACTCTTCCCTAAACAATAACACTAGAGAAATGATAGAACTGTGAAGTCTACTGTCATCTGTGAATTCCCAGCAACTTTAGTGGAGGAATGAATGAAGAAGTGAGAGGATGCAGGGAAAAAAAAAATGTTAAATGAAATGTAAATAACAAAATAGGCATTCAGTGCTAGCATGGAGTTATTTTGCTTATGAATTACTTAAATTTTATTGATTCTTTTTGTGTTTTTATCTTTGAGTGGTTGGCATTGTATTAGGATTTTATGCAAGAAAGAAAATTGGCACAAACTGGTTCTGAAACAGGAATTTTGGGGTCATTCTAACTCACAAATTCTTCTAGAAAGTGACAAATATTTCTGATAAAGTGAATTTTTAATGTAATTTAATGAGATTAAGAACTACATTTAGAGTCACCTCTATTAAATTACTAACCTTGGATCATCCCTATGACAAGAAATGTTAATAAGGCATTCTTTTATTGTATTGCCTTTTTTATTTATCTTGGCCAAGAAAATTCTTTTAATTGCTTTTTTATAGCTTTTTTTTTTTAGATTTTTGTGGCAGATTCAAAATAAAATTTGAATATATGATTGTAATCAACTGTTTTAATAATTTCATGTTATAGACATGTACAGCAATGCTTCTGCCTGCTGAAAAATAATTCAGATTTAGCATTAACAAATCAGTGCTAATGAGGTAAAACTGCCCTCAATGAAGCCTATAGCAATACAATGTTCCCCCCATAAGCTTCCGTATGGATCACACATCATACATACAATTTCTATGGTTTTACTTAGACCTACATGGATTTTCCATCCCACTTTTAAACACTGTGCTTAGTTGCTCAGTCATGTCTAACTGTTTGTGACCCCATGGAGTGTAACCCACTAGGCTCCTCTGTCCATGGGATTCTCCAGGCAAGAATACTGGATCCCCTTCTCCAGGAGATCTTCCCAACCCAGGGATTGAATCCAGGTCTCCAATATTGAAGGTGGATTCTTTACCATCTAAACCACCAGGGAAGCCCCTTTAAATGCTAAGAAAATCTTCAGTCTAAGATCTATCTCTTCTAAAATATCTCCTTTAAATCCTCTAGAAATATTTTATTTTCAATGAAGGCCAACTCAGGCTGTTTAGATGGCTTTTGGAAATGAGTGGACCAGTTCAGTTCAGTGAGTGGATACTTTTACTTTTTAAAGCTGTTATTAGACTGGTGGGTGACAGGATGTCAGGGATTCTTAACACAATATTATTCTGGTCAAGATGCTGATAGCATTCCCATTGAGAGACTGAAAAATCTATATCTTCCTATTTAAAGTTTCATGGTCTTTGATTGTTCATTTTCATCCTCTGGTCACCATTCAGGGGCATATTACAATCCTTTAACTAAATTAAAGATTCTTTGGCTGATAGACTAAAGTGTGATCTATCTTCACCTTTCCTACCAGGCAAGTGTTCAATGATATTTTTTGAAAAAGTAGATGATTAAATTATATATATTTTAATGTGTTCCATTAGCCATGACATATTTACATTTGCTAACTAATCAAAAAGCAGCAAAGTTAATAATAGAAATTTCGGGTATGTTGGATTAGACTCTGCTCTGTGGAGAAAAACTCTGTAAGATATTTTTAGGGGGATAAGAAATGAAGATGGTCACCTGGTATATTTATAAACAGAGTCATCTGAAGGTAGATACAATGTCCCCTTTCCAAGCCCTTACTTGTTAAACTTGGACAGAAAAATTCTCATATCTATTCCTGACAAAATGGAAAAAAAGAGAAAGGTAGTTGATCAAGGTTATTGTTACATTCCCTTGTTACATATAGCACATTTTATTTCATTTCCTTGTTTTCTAAATAGAATACAAAATAAGTAAATAGATATATAGTTGTTTAAAGGATAATTGAACTGTCAGATCTGAGGTTACTCCTATTTGCTTTTACTTTTCTTTTTTTAATTAACTGATAATGCAAACTCAAAGTGATTAAGATGATTTAAAGCAATCCCATGACCTTAAAATTTACTGGACATCAATTGAGGTCTCTAAGAAACATTCTGATGCTTTAATTAGATGCCATTCTGATGAATTTAGATGAAACATGTTTAAATGCTCTCTGGCATACCTCCTTTTGATGTTGGATGGGTCACTTTGCGTCCAAGGGAAGAAACAAGCTCTAAATGACAATTAATTCAAAATGACTCAATCATCATTGTTAATGTCTCTGATCCTCTCACCCAGAAGTGAGGGTTAACTCTGCTCTATGCAAAATATTCTCCTCCTAATTGCAAGTTTGCTAACACTTCCATGGAATCCCACACAGAGCCCCAGAGAGGGGGGCTGTGCCGTTATACTTTACATTAAAAGCACTCTTCAAATTCATGTCATGCTAATTAAGCAAGTACAACCATCTAATGCAATGATGGTACTTAAACTAAGCTTTCTGATAGCAATAATGTGTCTCAAAGGGCACAAGTCAGTGTCCTGCCAATGAGTTTAATCCATGCCTAAAGAAGTTAAAGGTAGAGAATGGTTACAGCATGCCAGTAAATGCTTCTAAGTAGGCTTGGAATAAAGCCAATCCTAGTCTCTCTAATAGGATCCTTATAAAAGCTCCTGACTTGACTTTCATTATCAAGTATTTTACAAATATTAATTACGCTTATGTCTCCTTCCATTGAGATAAGTGATATTGATCCAAATTCTCTGATTTATAGGTGCACATAAACTACTTTAGAGTCAAAGGAAGCTAGGATTCATACTAAGCTTCCCCCAGTAATATGCTGCTTTTAATCTGAGATTCATTCATAAGGACATTTGAAGCAAATCCTCAGTCTTCATGAACTGGTCCTCTCAAGAGACTCACAAGTTCAAAATGAACGGGGCTCATTCCTTCCCAAGATTCATTACAATTCTGAAAACCTCCAATAATATGATCATCAGATCATGGGTCTGCAAAGTGGGTCCAATTTGATCTTGGTGGGAGCCCCATGATCCTTATTTTTGAAACATTCACATGGCCTTTTCATAAGTACAACTAGCTGAGCTAAAATGACACATTCACATATTTGACCTTTTCTCCCATCCCTCTCTTCTTTTTCCCATTTTGCTACTTGCTCTGTAAGCTCTAGGTTGTAAGGATTTTGTTGTTGGCATTTTCTTTTCCACTCATTGTTTCATTTCTTTTCTCTCATCATTCAGCTAACATATAGCATAAAGGGAATGCTAACATATTCCCTTTCCACCAGCTACTGACTCCTCCAAGGTTGTGACTTCCTTAGTTAAAAAACAATTCCACTTTTAGCCTAGTGTCTCACAATGAATGGACATTCTGCAGAGTAAAATGGATTTCCCTGTTAATAACCTCAATTTTTAAACAGTAAGCCTCGCCACACTGAAACATTCTCAAATTACAGACCATGCGACATGCAACTGGCAGGATAAAAATAAATGAAGCACTACAATAATTGTGATTTAAAATTATTTTTAATTTACTCAATTATGCTTTCTTATTTTCCTAACGCTCAGCTACAATCCATCTCCATTTCCTTAAAGCAATTGTGTTTATCAGTTCCACTAGATCAGCTGCGTGTTTAATAGACCTTGTTTGGAATCACAAAGACAGTCACTGGGATTGTATGCTCTGAAATAGGAGATGTTTAACCTCAGAGCCTCATTCTCTTCAGTGCAATAACTTATGGGCAAACTATGAAAAACACAATAAGAATGTCAAAACCCAATCCCAAGGAATGAACACCGGGAAATGAGCCCTCCTCCACTGAAATTTCAGAGCAGTCAGGAGGATCTTTATATCCAAAAGCAAATCTAATCATCATAGAGACTTTAAAAACCCCTGCCAGTAATTCTCCATAACTGGTTGCCTCTGCAGTCTTCCTTGCTTTTTCCTTTTCCATCCTGACTGAAGGAAACATTTAATCACTTTCCCTTTCCCCTGCATTTCTAAAACCAGACACATACTGTAAGTACACAGCTTCTGAGAAGCAATTAGAGTTAATGGGATTAAAAATCTAATCACACTGCTGCTCTTGGCTTGTACTTGCAGAACTGCATAGCAAAGCCTAAGCACTGCAAATGCACAAAAATGAGCTATTACACTGGTCCGTGGAAGGTCTCTGTATCCCTTGTTTTATTTGGCTCTCTTCAGAGGCAACTTTTCATGGTTTGATCAGAGAAAATGGCTTAGATTTATTTTTTATACCAGGGATCTTCGCACTTGCTTGCTTTTTAAACTGATTTTGATATATGTTAAAGACAATGGTTAGAGAAGAGACAGGACAAAAAACAGCTCAAAAATACATTAAAAAATGGTTTCTCCTGAGTCCATAGAGATGGCACTCACAAAAGAGATTCTCCCCTTTCTTTCAGGGATGTTTCTACTTTGAGAAGTTGGAAGAAACTGAGATGTTCCTGCCAAAGCCTTAAGGGATGTGGAGCAGCCATTGTAAAAGGAGAAGGGGCCTGTGCTGGGGTCCTCCTGACCCTCTGTGACCAAGTGGAGACTGGAAGATAGGCCCTTTAAAATTCCCCTTGCCATTGAAATTCTATGAGCATATGATGTGAATGAAAGGCTTGGAATACATTTATGTTGTGATAATTTAAGACAACCAGGACAAGAAGATATATGTTGAAAGAGAAAGACATACCAGGAAGCAATTTCACCATAGAAAGATGAAGGGCTTACTCTTGATGTTTTTTAATCCAATAAAATAAAAATTAATAATAATGATAATAGTGATAATTATAACATTTACTGACTACATCCAACTCCATGGCACTACTCTACTTTCTATATATTATTCAATCCTCATAACCTTATGAGGCAGCTTCTATCATTAATCTTTTAATTTTTTTGTACACAGAGAAACTAAGGCATAAATGATTTAATAATTCACCAAGGTCACAAATTACAGTGCCAGGGCTGAGGCTGGAATGCAGGCAATACGGCTCTAGACCCAGCTGTTAACAACTTTATATAAACAAGAATATTTGCTTGGAAAACCACCAGTCTGATTCTGTTCACATGGAGAGAACCCTTAAAAGCCCTTCATAAAGAGATAAACATCATTTAACAAAGAAAAATAAAATCTTCCCTAGTTTCTCTATTAAATCTGATAACTAGTTTTCTTGTGCAATTGAGTCAGCTTAGGTATTGCTGCATACTTATTTAATTCATATAATTACGCAAGCATTTTTGATGGTCACCCTCCCCCACTATGGTCCAATATATATCTAGTTACCTGATTCAGTCAGTGGGTCTTGTCTATCAGTGCTTTCCAAGGGAATGCAGAGGTAGCAAACTGAAATTTGTCATGATTTTAACTAAGAAACACAGAATTTGCAAAGTTTCATATTTTAAGGGCAAATATAAAAATGACTCAGATTTTGAGATTGCCAATCATATAAGATTCTTAAGATTTTCACCTTCATTATTTTGAAATTATTTTTAACTATTATCAACACTCAGCAAGTAGCCACCAATCACAGTGAGAAAAGGATATACGCTAACATAGGAAGCTCCTAATACATCTTCAAAAGGAAATTCACTGTATGTAATGCAGGATACTTTCCAAGGCAGTTGTACCATATGCAGGGTTAGGCTGTGAAGTCAGTGATGAATGTGAAAATGACAAAAATTACCCTGGAAGATGTCCTAGTCACTCGTATGTGTTCGTCTACATGATTTGTTTTAAATAGAGCTGTTTCTTGATAGAGTCTTCATGCTCAGTGTTCCCTCCATGCAGGAACAGACCACAGTTTCATACTCATAGTTCAGTTCAGTTCAGTCGTTCAGTCGTGTCCGACTCTTTGTGACCCCATGGACTGCATCACACCAGGCCTCCCTGTCCATCACCAACTCCCAGAGTTTACTCAAACTCATGTCCATTGAGTCAGTGATGCCATCCAACCATCTCATCCTCTGTCGTCCCCTTCTCTCGCATTCAATCTTTCCCAGCATCAGGGTCTTTTCAAATGAGTCAGCTCTTTGCAGCAGGTGGCCAAAGTATTGGAGTTTCAGCTCCAACATCAGTCCTTCCAATGAATAGTCAGGTCTGATTTCCTTTAAAATGGACTGGTTGGATCTCCTTGCAGTTGAAGGGACTCTCAAGTGTCTTCTCCAACACCATAGTTCAGAAACATCAATTCTTTGCAACTCAGCTTTCTTTAGAGTCCAACTCTCACATCCATACATGACTACTGGAAAAACCATAGTCTTGACTAGACAGACCTTTGTTGGCAAAGTAATGTCTCTGCTTTTTAAAATGTTGTCTAGGTTGATCATAACTTTCCTTCCAAGGAGTGTCTTTTTATTTCATGGCTGCAGTCACCATTTGCAGTGATTTTGGCACCCCCCAAAATAAAATCTGCCAAATGTTTCTCCATTTGCTTTGAAGTGATGGGACTGGATGCCATGATCTTTGTTTTCTGAATGTTGAGCTTTAAGCCAACTTTTTCACTCTCCTCTTTCACTCTCAAGAGGCTCTTTAGTTCTTCTTTGCTTTTGCCATGAGGGTGGTGTCATTTGCATATCTGAGGTTACTGATATTTCTCCTGGCAATCTTGATTTCAGCTTGTGCTTCATCAAGTACAACATTTCTCATGATGTACTTTGCAAATAAGTTAAATAAGCAGGGTGACAATACACAGCCCTGACGTACTCCTTTTCCTATTTGGAACCAGTCTGTTGTTCCATGTCCAGTTCTAACTGTTGCTTCCTGACCTGCATACAGATTTCTCAAGAGGCAGGGCAGGTGGCCTGGTATTCCCATCTCTTTCAGAATTTTCCACAGTTTATTGTGATCCACAGAGTCAAAGGCTTTGGCATAGTCAATAAAGCAGAAACAGATGTTTTTCTGGAATTCTCTTGCTTTTTCAATGATCCAGCGGATGTTGCCAACTTGATCTCTGGTTCCTCTGCCTTTTCTAAAACCTCTGCCTTTTCTTGCACATCTGGAAGTTCACGGTCCACGTATTGCTGAAGCCTGGCTTGGAGAATTTTGAGCATTACTTTACTAGCTTGTGAGATGAGTGCAATTGTGTGGTAGTTTGAGCATTTTTTGGCATTACCTTTCTTTGGGATTGGAATGAAAACTGACCTTTTCTAGTCCTGTGGCCACTACTGAGTTTTCCAAATTTGCTGACATATTGAGTACAGCACTTTCACAGCATCATCATTCAGGTCAGTTTTCATTTGAAATAGCTCAACTAGAATTCTATCACCTCCACTAGCTTTGTTCATAGTGATGCTTTCCTACGGCCCACTTGACTTCACATTCCAGGATGTCTGGCTCTAGGGGAGTGATCACACCATCATGATCATCTGGGTTATGAAGATCTTTTTTATACAGGTCTTCTGTGTATTTTTGTCACCTCTTCTTAATAGCTTCTGCTTCTGTTAGGTCCATACAATTTCTGTCCTTTATTGAGCCCATCTTTGCATGAAATGTTCCCTTGATATCTCTAGTTTTCTTTTTCTTCTCTCTCTTTATTTTTTATTTATTTATTTTTTTACTTTACAATACTGTATTGGTTTTGCCATGCATTGATATGAATCCGCCACAGCTGTACATGAGTTCCCAATCCCGAACTCCCCTCCCACCACCCTCCCCATATCATCTCTCTGAGTCATCCCAGTGCACCAGCCCCAAGCATCCATATCCTATATTGAACCTAGACTGGCGATTTGTTTCTTACATGATAGTATACATGTTTCAATGCCATTCTCCCAAATCATCCCACCCTCTCCCTCTCCTTCTCCCACAGAGTCCCAAAGTCTGTTCTTTCCCATTCTATTGTTTTCCTTGATTTCTTTGCACTGATCACTGAGAGAGGCTTTCTTATCTCTCCTTGGTATTCTTTGGAACTCTGCATTCAAATGAGTATATCTTTCCTTTTCTCCGTTGCTTTTCACCTCTCTTCTTTGCACAGCTATTTGTAAGGCCTCCTTGGACAGCCATTTTGCTTTTTTGCATTTCTTTTTCTTGGGGATGGTCTTGCTCCCTGTCTCCTGTACAATGTCACAAATCTCCATCCATAGTTCATCAGGCACTTTTTCTATCAGATCTAGTCCCTTAAATCTATTTCTCACTTCCACTGTGTAATCTTTAGAGCTTTGATTTAGGTCATACCTGAATGGTCTAGTGGTTTTCCCTACTTTCTTCAATTTTAGTCTGAATTCGTACTCATAAGGTGGACATAAGATGCAATACCTGATTTACACTTAGGGGCCCTAGTGTATAAAAAAATTATATACCCCACATTCCCAGAAACTGTGTATAGCTAATTTTGTGCATACAGTCAATTTTGTGTGAAAAAGGGTTCATTTTATGTGGAATCCATAAAATCCATGAAAACAAAGAGAATTATTAGTGTTAAGCCCTAAGTTAGTCCTTTTATTGAATCATAAATGTAAATTAGTGTATATTTGCCTAGGAAAATAGTATAAATAAAAGTTTTCCGAATTCTAGCAAGCAAAAACAATGAAATTAAAAAGGAATCAAATTATATTTTTATCTTAAATAACTATTGATGTTTGAAGAAAAATATTTTAATCAAAGGAGTAAGGGAAGGTAGATAGGAATTTTGGGAGGGGCATTTTCCTACAGTTTTCTCCCTTGTACAACTTGACTTTAATAAATAATGATTTTTCCAAATTGACAGTTTTAAGAACATCATAAAATGTCAATATCCTTTAAGCAGAAATTAAGAAAATTTCCAAATAAGGGGAAAAATAACCATAAACAAAGGGTACTCTACAAAATAAAAATATATATTATTAATGATTAATGAAATATATACTATTCCAGAACATTGGTTTTTAAAAACAGCTAAATTGTGAAAATCCTTAATGATACAACAACAAAGTGATATTAAAATATACTGATATATTGTTACTTATCTATTCAATGTCCACTCTACCTTCTTTTTCCTAACAGAATTCCAGTTTCTAAAGAGTAACCATATATAGTCAAAATAAATTCAGAGTCTTGGAGAATAGGAAGATCTCCTGGAGAAGGGAACAGGCTACACCCTCCAGTATTCTGGCCTGGAGAATTCCATGGACTATATTGTCCATGGAGTCATAAGGAGTCGGACACAACTGAGGGACTTTCACTTATACTTACTTTTAGACTGCTGTGAAGCCAGAGCTGGTCATGTGACACATTTCTGGTTGTTGAGATACAAGTGGAAGTCAATAGGAGGATTTTACAGGGAAGCTTATTTAAAAAGGGACAGAATCTGTAAATGCTCGGCCCTTGGCCTTTCCCTTTCTTCCTACCTAATACTCCAGTGTCATGCTACACACGGAGAAGCCATTTGGAATGAGATATTGTCTGAGAATAAGACACTGCTTGGGAAGGACAGTGGACTATAAAGAGAAGGATCCTAGAAACCTAATCACTATCTACTCTGGATTTCTTGTATATGTGGGGAAAAATTACTATGTTTAAAACACTTTTTCTCAGGCTTTGCTGACTTCAATCTGAATGCATTTGACAACTGACGTAACAGATTATATGAAATTGATCACACAGGCACATGTGCCCCTCCCCAAACACACAGAAATTCAGGCAGTCCTTGCTTTGTACAATCTTGACATAAATATATTTTAGTAACCATAAGTTAGTTAAATGACACAAGTTCCCCAAAACTACAGTTCAAATTTCAGTCACTACAGAACATTAGCAGTGAATTATTATATTAAGTTAAAAACTCCACTATCTGTTCATTTTAGAAATGACTACACACACACAAAAACACTCATTGTAATCAATAACCAATCATACCACTTCTTCAAAAGTCTGTTGGTGATTAGTCAATGCACATCTGGTTTTCATTCCACACAGGCAGCAAAGCAGATGGTTGCACTGTCTTCCAGTGATAAATTAATGTGCATTTTTCAAAAATGAATATGGAAAGACAAAACTGGTCAATAATGATGAAAATGCAGCAGAGAAATGAAGAGAGAAATGCTCAAAGTAAAACTACAGTCAAATGTGATGAAGTTACACAAAAAAATAGCAGAGCACAGGAGTGTTAACATTGGTCACGTGAGACAGCCTAGATATGTACCAAAGGAACTTAGTAAAAAGAAAGTTAATAACATATATGAGGAAAGTGGTTGTAAGGAAAAGGATCAAGAGAGCCCAGAGGAAAGGATGATGGCAACCGCTGGCCTCTCCCTCCCTCCAAAACCTTCACATTAAGTGAATGCTCAGAAATATTTCATAGTACAGATAGTGGATAAATTCCTGGGCAACCTATTCAGACTTAGAATGTAAAATGAATGACAATTTACTAAAACATAGAAAAGATGATTACTCTATACAGGAGTGATATGGATAAGAAGAAGGCAAATGATACTCAAACTGCTCTTGACATTGCTTTTAAATATACCACTTTATTGAAGCATATTTTAAAATATCATATCATATTAGATCAGATCATGTAATCTGGTCATTTCAAGTGTATAATTCAATCATTTTTTAAAAAATAAATTTATTAATTTTGGAACCATCACCATTTTGAATTTTAAGAACATTTTCCTTCATCCCCAAAAGTCCTTCATGTTCATTTACTATAATCCTGTTACCCTCAATCTCTACCCTAGGCAACCAATAATTATCTGTCTCCACAGCTTTGCCTTTTCTAGATATTTTTAATAAATCAGTCAATCAGTTCAGTCGCTCAGTCCTGTCTGACTCTTTGCAACCCCATGAATTGCAGTACGCCAGGCCTCCCTGTCCATCACCAACTACCAGAGTACACTCAAACTCATGTCTATAAAGTCAGTGATGCCATCCAGCCATCTCATCCTCTGTTGTCCCCTTCTCCTCCTGGCCCCAATCCTTCCCAGCATCAGGGTCTTTTCCAATGAGTCAACTCTTCACAGGAGGTGGCCAAAGTATTGGAGTTTCAGCTTTAGCATCAGTCCTTCCAAAGAACACCCAGGACTGATCTCCTTTAGAATGGACTGGTTGGACCTCTTTGTAGTCCAAGGGACTCTCAAGAGTCTTCTCCAACACCACAGTTCAAAAGCATCAATTCTTCAGTGCTCAGCTTTCTTCACATTCCAACTCTCACATCCATACGTGACTACTGGAAAAACCATAGCCTTGACTAGACGGACCTTTGTTGGCAAAGTAATGTCTCTGCTTTTGAATATGCCATCTAGGTTGGTCATAGCTTTCTTTCCAAGGAGTAAGCGTCTTTTAATTTCATGGCTGCAATCACCATCTGCAGAGATTTTGACACTGTTTCCACTGTTTCCCCATCTATTTCCCATGAAGTGATGGGACCAGATGCCATCATCTTCGTATACTGAATGTTGAGCTTTAAGCCAACTTTTTCACTCTCCTCTTTCACTTTCATCAAGAGGCTTTTTAGTTCCTCTTCACTGTCTGCCATAAGGGTGGTGTCATCTGTGTATCTGAGGTTATTGATATTTCTCCTGGCAGTCTTGATTCTAGCTTGTGCTTCTTCTAGCCCAGCGTTTCTCATGATATACTTTGCAGATAAATTAAATAAGCAGGGTGACAATATACAGCCTTGACGTACTCCTTTTCCTATTTGGAACCAGTCTGTTGTTCCATGTCCAGTTTGAACTGTTACTTCCTGACCTGCATATAGGTTTCTCAAGAGGCAGGTCAGGTGGTCTGGTATTCCCATCTCTTTCAGAATTTTCCACAGTTTATTGTGATCCACAGTGTCAAAGGCTTTGGCATAGTCAATAAAGCAGAAATAGATATTTTTCTGGAACTCTCTTGCTTTTTCCATGATCCAGCGGATGTTGGCAATTTGATCTCTGGTTCATCTGCCTTTTCAAAAACCAGCTTGTGATTTCTTGTCTTTGCCTTCTTTGACTTAGCACAATGGTTTTGAGGTTTATCCATATTATAGCATGTACCAGTAATTCATTCTTCTGCACTCCTAGATAATATTCCATTGTGTGGATATACCACATTATCTATACACCCACCAGTTGATAGACATTTATGTTGCTTCAGTTTTTGGCACTTTTTAAATAACACCACCATGAACATTCGTGTTTAATTCTCAATATTTCTAAAGTTTTAAATTACAGTTTACTAAACACATATATATGGGTTTCCCTGGTGGCTTAGCAGTAAGAATCCACCTGCAATGCAGCAGACATAGATTTGATCCCTGGGTCAGGAAGATCCCTTGGTGAAGTAAATAGCAACTTATTCCAGTGTTCTTGCCTGGGATATCCCATGTAGCCCCTGGCAGGCTACAGTCCATGGGGTCACAAAAATCAGGCACAACTTAACAACTAAACAAACAGAACACATATATAGTTCATCTTTTAATTTCTTCATTTATTTTTAATTAGTAGCAGGAGATTTTATAATAGTTTGATAAAAATTTTATAGACTATGGAACATTTGTAAATTTTCCCATTGATCATTAAGATTGTTTTGCATGATTTAGCTTGAATGGCCATTTCTATGGTCCCTCACTAGCATGAAAAGTGAGATCTGTCTGTATACATACACACAAACACACATACACACACGATTAACAGGGTCACTCAAAAATATATTAGTTGCCAAGGATGATGGACTTTCAGATCATATTTCTGATCTTCTTAATATTTTATTCCTTTCACAATTAAAATTAAAATGTAAAAATAAATCCAAGGGGAATATTCTTAAAATGTCAATATATCTCAATATTGGGGTAATATTCATCATACTTTTATTCATAGTAGCATAACTGAAATTATGTTTGTCTTCTAAAAAAAGTAAAGGCAGGATAAGAGAGAGAGGGAGGCTGATTTACTGACTTATGATCAGTACAAAAGAATTAGGAGAGAAGAAAGGAAGGTGGATATTAGAGAAACAGTAAGAATGCCATGAGAATGTCCTAGAGTAGAATAAAGCTGTGTGTGGAGTAAAGGGTCTCCTGAGGTGGTGCAGTTGAGAGTGATCCTGAGTCCTCACCCTTAGAACCTATACCGGTTTCTAAACTGGTAGAACATTATAATTCCTTCCAAAAGGCAAGGTCAAACTAATGAAACCTTAGCAACAATTGCAACCTACTGCTTACTGTAGTTTTGATTAAATCCAAAAATTCAGGCTACATGCCTGATAACAGTTAGGCATCCTCAATATGGCCATGTCTCCAAAGAATCTTCTAGATCAATGCTTAAGATGATATGAATAATTTCCTTTGAGGAGGCAATAGTATTAGCCTAGTCTCTGTAAGTGACAATACTATGTACACCGTGTGTTTGCCATTAAGAGCATGCAACGTGTGTTACATCTAAGTGACAGGACAGGAATATTACAGTATACACTAGGGATATCCTGGCTGCTTCCTGAAGCAATAATATATTTTAAGAAACAAAATTTAATCCCTTTAAAATTATGTACAATTCCTTGACATATCTCTATCAACATCTGTAATAACAATAGTGTCTATGAAAATACTTAATTTTTAAATTTAATCTGACATTATCCATATCAATATAGTATAATTAAGTTAGCCATGATAAAATTTGAGACTTTCTTAATCATTTGTTTTTACTGCCGTCTACCTTGGCTGTGAAGATAATTGAGAGTACAAAATTATTGTCCTTTATAATATTTGTTGAAATATGGCTATGGTCTAAAATTCAAGTTTTGCTTGAAATGAGACTTTCATAACCAAAATCAAGGATAATTTGAATAAAAAACACAGGATAAAGTTGATTATAAATTGTTCTTTCATATTTAAAAATATGATTGATTAAAGTTGTGACAGAAAGAAATTAAACGTTTGGAAGACTATTATCAATTTATATTATTTTAGGATTCATACAGGAATTCTAGGATTAATCACCAAAGAGAACTGGTATTCATGGTGATAAAAACTACTCTCTGAATGTAGAGAGATGTGAAATTTGTATAATTCTAGACATGTTTGTCCTAACTGCAAAAGTCCCAGAAGAATGGATTTTCTCATGTCTCCATGGGGTGTTTCTTGAATCTATTACTTTATGAAATTAAATATTGGCATATGAAAACCTCAGCAGCTCACTTATTACCTAAATTAAAATGTGTTATAATTTGAATTTTGTTCATTTAAAATTGAGTGAAGATTAACAGCATAAAATAGGTTTGGTGTGGAAGGTAAGAATATAAAAGATAAGGAATTGGCAGGATATGGAGATTTTGTAAATGGTTCAGTGATTTGCTCTTTTTTTCCCTTTTGTATAACAGTGAATTGTAAACAGCAAATGATACTTCACTATTTTTTAGAGTTAGTTCTCCATAAAATTAGGTGACAACCCACCTCCTTTACATTGTAGGTACCACCTCAGAAACAGCTTAGTTTCAAAACGTTACTGTTCCAAGGTTAAAAAAAAAAAACTAAGAAAATTTAACTTCTGATATCCTATAAATGCCAGAAAACATGTTTCAAGTTTTAGAGAAAAAAAAAACAACAGTTTTGTCTCTGTGGGAGATATAACTTCATAAAACCACTTTCTACCACCTACACCTTTCTACCAAGTCGTGGAGAGATTCAGGGCAACCTGAGGCTTGGAACATTCTATAGGGCCAGGCAGGAAAGGAGTAGAGGTGGTCTCTTGTTGCTGGAGTGCCCAAGGCCTGGAAATCAGGTGCTAGAATAATTCAGCTACAGCAGAATATCAGCTGCTACAATTTCCTAAAAACACAGCAGGGGGTGAGAATCTTGTACAAGTGAAAAATGTTAGCAATGATGTCTCTGACAACAATGGTGGTGCCTTGTGTTTTTAAAATTTTTCATTTTATCCTCATAACAATTTGAGAGCATTAATTCCATTTTATGAATAATAATAACAACTTTATTATGTGCTATTTTGTCTGCATATATGGCTGTCCACATTTTCTCCTGTGCCAGTATGGTATAGATAAGCAAATGTAATGTACTGAAGCTAAATGATTTTCCAAAATCACACTGATAACTGGTGGAGCCTGAAGATAAACCATGGTATATTATGATCATCTCCTGCCTCTTATTTGAGAGGCTGTGAAATCAGATCTCAAGTCCATGCATTACAAAGCAAGTACTTTGGCGGGGGGTGGGGGATATAACAAGTGGTTCAATGTAGCTAAAACTTAAAATTCATGGTTAAAAATTTCAGAAAGTGTTAGTCGCCTAGTCATGTCTAACTCTTTGCAATCCCATGGGATGTGGCCTGCCAGGCTCCGTTGTCCTTGGAATTTTCCTGGCAAGAATATTAGAGTGGGTTGCCATTCCCTTCTTCAGGGGATCTTTCCAAAGCATGGATGGAACCCCAGGTCTCCTGCACGGCGGGCAGACACTTTACCATCAGAACCACCACGGGAGCCCTATGGAAGGTCCATGCATTATATTTTAGCCTCTGGTTCAGTGATTCCTAAACCTTAATCAGTAATGGGATTTTGACTAATCTATGACAAAAGACAAAAAGAATAAAAAATTAGACTATATTCAATACAAGGCATTCAGATTCCCGACTCATTTTCCCCTTGCAAGTGCATGCAATTCTCTGCAGGAAACTGGCATTGACAGGAACCCCCCCATCCCTTTCTTGTCAATTTAGCAAAGCTATGTTGTAACTAATTTTAAATCAGGTGCCCCCTCTACTCATACCCATTCTTAGCACACCCATCAAATCTTTTGATCACATAATACCTTGCCTAATCTGTATGCAGGTCAAGAAGCAACAGTTAGAACTGGACATAGAACAACAGACTGGTTCCAAATAGGAAAAGGAGTACGTCAAGGCTGTGTATTGTCACCCTGCTTATTTAACTTCTATGCAGAGTACATCATGAGAAATGCTGGGCTGGATGAAGCACAAGCTGGAATCAAGATTGCTGGGAGAAATATCTATAACCTCAGATATGCAGATAACACTACCCTTATGGCAGAAAGCAAAGAACTAAGGAGCTTCTTGATGAAAGTGAAAGAGGAGAGTGAAAAAGTTGGCTTAAAACTCAACATTCAGAAAACGAAGATCATGGCATCTGGTCCATCACTTCATGGGAAATAGATGGGGAAACAATGGAAACAGTGACAGACTTTATTTTCTTGGGCTCCAAAATCACTACAGATGGTGATTGCAGCCATGAAATTAAAAGACATTTAGTCCTTGGAAGAAAAGTTATGACCAACCTAGATAGCATATTAAAAAGCAGAGACATTACTTTTCCAACAAAGGTCCATCTAGTCAAAGCTCTGGTTTATCCAGTAGTCATGTATGGATGTGAGAGTTTGACTGTAAAGAAAGCTGAGTGCTAAAGAACTGATGTTTTTGAACTGTGGTGTTGAAAAAGACTCTTGAGAGTCCCTTGGACCACAAGGAGTTTCAACCAGTCCATCCTAAAAGAAATCAGTCCTAAATGTTCATTGGAAGGACTGATGCTACAGCTGAAACTCCAATACTTTAGCCACCTGATGTGAAGAACTGACTCATTGGAAAAGCCCCTGATGCTGGAAAAGATTGAAGGCAGGAGGAGAAGGGGACGATAAAGGATGAGATGGTTGGATGGCATCACCAACTCAATGGACATGAGTTTGAGTAAACTCTGGGAGTTGGTGATGGATGGGGAAGCCTAGCGTGCTGCAGTCCATGGGGTCACAAAGAGTCAGACATGGCTGAGTGACTGAACAGACTAAGCTACTGGTGAAATGAGAATCCGAGTTCTTGTTCACAGAGCTGAAGAACGAACTTCACAAACACGCAAACCCTCATGGTAGCAAGTGAATAGGATTTAGTGAAGAGAGGGAAAGTACAAAGTCCTCAGCATAGACAGTGAGAGGTTAAAGTGTCCCCAGAGGCAAGACTCACAGCAGTTTATATCCTCACCAGTACTAATCTGAACGTTTTTGGTTAGCTCCTGTCCTTAAAATACATCATTCCTAACCAATCAGTTTAAAGGTCAAAATGTTTACCTTAACATCTTTATGGTTTCTCTTGATCCTTGGATTAAGTCACCACCCTCTATCATGCCGCCTGAACATTTTACCCTGGACCAGATGTATGGGCTCAAGATTAATGATCACTAGGTCTTTCTCCCTCAGGCATATGGGACTGAAGTTAATTACTGCCCTTCCTTGGATCTGAGTGCTGATAATTTATCAGACCAAGGACACATTGCAGGAATTCAGGACAAAGTGTAGAGCTTTAGGTTAATGGAATGAGATGTTTATTGAAAATAACCGAGGTCTTAGAGTCCAACACTGACTGTAGCAATTTCTGCCTCACTGGTTCTTTCTGTAGATCAAAGAGGTAGAAATGAAGAATAAGTAATTAACAGATGATTAGATATCTTCCTATCTTACCTTTCAGTAATCTCCAAAACAACCTGTGTGAAGGAGATGGCATCTAAAGAAAGACCACCAGGAGTGGCTAAGCCTATACAGAATGGTATATGGTAATAACTCTGACCCCCATCTCAGAGATTAATTCAGAATACTTCCCTTTAAACATTTTCATGGCTAAGCAGAATCTTCTTTGGAATCAGTTTTTTTTTTTTTTTCATTCACTTAATCCACCATCTCCCCAGATTACCAGTATTCTGATTAAAAGCAACTTTCTTTTAACAACTGTCTCTTAGGTATTGATTTTTTTAAGCATCAAGCTGCTGGACCTGAGTTAGGTGATGAAAGGACTCTCCCTTCATTTGCAATGATGTCCTTTCTAAATTTTAAAAATATATTTATTTTGTAAAATAAAGTAAAGAATAGAGAGTTGTAAGTTTTTTTCTTCTTCTAAACTACTATTTGGCAAAATAATATATATATATGTATATAGATATATATACACATATATATATGTATGTAAAAATGTTTATTTCTATTAATATACACTCATACATACATATATTGGAGAAGGAAAAACTGGCTGCCATTTCTTCCTTCTCCAATATATATATATGCAAGTGTGGATAGAAATAAACATTTTTTACTGTCTTATGAAATCTAAAAATCTAGGAGGCTCAATGCAGACCTGAAACTCTGGAAGCTAACATATTTTTATTTTTTAGTCAAGCTTAATTCATTATTATATCATGACTATTTAAATATACATTTATTTGTGTTTAAAATTATAAAGTAATAATAACTCACAATTTTTAGTTTTCTTTCATTCGTTATTCAGTTTTTATGGTCATACCCCTGCTTACTCATGACTATTCGCAGATTATTTGGGAACAAATAAAGAAGAGAAAAAAATCCTAAGCATCATTTTTAGCTCTTGTAAGCATCTTTGGTTATACCAACCATGATACTGAGTGCTTATTCTGTTCTGTGAATGTATATAATAATTGCTCAGTTATTGATCAAATAAATGATTGAATGACTTCTTAAGGAGAGCTTTGTTATAGCTATACTTTTATAAAATCATTGTTATCCCTAGCTTTGAAAATGACTAGACAGCTTTCATCATACACAATAGGAGGAAATAATATTACTGCTCTAATAATGCCTTAGGAAATCATTCCAAACTGAAGTAAACAAAACGAATTGTAGTAACAAGCTTTTATTTTAGTACTCAGTTTTAATCTATGAAATTCAATGATGGGCAGTGATTTAGAGAAATTGCTTGTAGTGTAAAGCATGCTTTTTCCATCTTCAGTTGAAAAAAATAATACAATTTAGAATGTATTTTACAATAGCTCCCTGTAACTTGCTTCCACTAATTAAGGCTTTTATAGTTTAATTCTGCCTTCAACCTATTTTCCATCATTTTTTAAAAATCTATAAGCTGTCAAAAGTAACAGCTCAAAAAAAAAAAAAAAAAAAAGTAACAGCTCTACTCTCATTTTGCCTTGTACAAAAGTCAGAAACTACTCCCAAGATCTCACCACAATTAAATACATGACTGGAAAAGCAGATATTATAATGGGAAGCAAATTAGTTTTTTGCCTCAGTGACAACAACTACTTGAGATTCTATGAAGATTCTTCAAATAGCAAAACAACCATAGAGGGCACTTCAATTGCTGCATAAACAAATACTACATGCAGATATTCTAATCAAGAGAATTGCCAAATGCTACCTTTAGCATTTGGTTTGCATTTCTAATTTAAATTATTCAGCATGGAGTAATTTCTTAGAATTTTAAGGGAGTGCTAGCCATCACATTTGTAAAACTATTTGCATGTAATTAACTGTCATTGGTACTGATGGCATATCCTTTATATCTAAATGTGAAGTCTGCTGTTCCATTTCTACTCCTTAAAGGACAGCAAGTGCAAAATGGCAAGTAAAATGGAAAAAAAAACACCAAAAACCCACGGATTTGAGATTGAGTCATCCAGATTTTTAAAGTACATACTTCAGATGAAGTACCTTTACAGTTTTAAGGTCAACGAAGAAACTACAGAATTATCGTAGTTATAAATACAGTGTGTGGCACGTTTTAATATGAAATTCAAGGGATTTTATACTATGTTAATGCATTGGTTCTAAAACCAATCATATAATCTTTGATGACCTGGTCCTGGAATCATGAATATGCTTATCTCATGTGTAGTGACATTACATTAATCACACTTGCTGATCGACTGTGTGACATGAAGGTAAATACTTACAAATTTAACCAACTGGAAACACAGTTCATAAAATTTAATAGCATTAAGTGCAAAGTGGTATTGACATAGAGAAATAAAAACAAGGTAATGAAAGAATGTCCAGAAGTGAACAAGTGAGACTGATGCACAAAACCAAGTAATCCCCTCTTCCCACCCTGCAAAATTCTGACTGCTGGAGCCTCTTCTCATGGCTACAATGAAAAAGGCCAAAATGAACTCAGTCTTGCATTATCAACCATGACTGGCTAGTTATTTGCAATGCACAGAGCTCCCTTAATACCCACAACACTCTATAAAAGGTAAACTCCGTTATTATTTTTCCTCATTTTAAAAATTAGGAAATAAAAAAAAATAAAAATTAGGAAATAAAGGCACAGAGAATTTAAATCAGTTGCTTAATGACACAGAACAAGGGGGAGGACATAGCATTTAAACAAAACCAGTTTGTGTCAGAGCCTGCAATCTCAAGTCACCATATTCTGTGAAAAACATTTCAAAATGGGAAATAAACAAAAAATGCTATCTTTGATTTTTTAATATTATGCTAGACCATTTGCTAATAAATCTTTTTCACTCTCCTCTAACTATCTTGTAGGGTATAGTTCTGTTTTACTAACAAAAGCCCAAATGTTTATGTGCCTAAACAGAGGTTAACTTGCAGAGGAAAAGGAAAAATCTCAAGTTGATATTTCTTTCCTTACTGACCAAACACAAGTGTGCTTTTCAAATACTCTTGGAATCAGCTCTCTTGTCTTTCTGTTGGTTACCTAATTAATTAATGAAATTTTGACATGTGGCCACTATCTATCTTTACATTTTCAGTGTTTTTTTTTTTAACTTTCTCTTTGCAGATTAGAGGATAGAAAGTTTGAAATATAGAGGCATCATAGTAAAGTGTACAGCTTAGTAGAGTTAGATGAACCTAGGAACAAGTACAGATACAGGCAACTATGTAACTCCTCTGAGCCTCAGTACGCTGCTGCTGCTAAGTCACTTCAGTCGTGTCCGACTCTCTGCGACCCCATAGACAGCAGCCCACCAGGCTCCCCCGCCCGGGGATTCTCCAGGCAAGAACACTGGAGTGGGTTGTCGTTTCCTTCTCCAATGCATGAAAGTGAAAAGTGAAAGTGAAAAGTGAAAGGGAAGTCGCTCAGTCGTGTCCGACTCCTCGCGACTCCGTGGACTGCAGCCCACCAGGCTCCTCCGTCCATGGGATTTTCCAGGCAAGAGTACTGGAGTGGGGTGCCATCGCCTTCTCCGAGCCTCAGTATCATTATCTATAAAATGATAATAATTTTTAGCACATAAGAATTATTGAAATGATTACAGAAAACATCCCTGAGGTAACTAAACTGGGCTTGATACATCATCCTCTCAAATTCTTGACTCCTTTTCCTCTCATTTTTTTAAGCTGAGACAAATGAATATTGTTAATTTTCTGCCACCTCTCAACAGACCTTTGAACACCACACTTAAGTAAGCGTGTGCTGCGAGGGGGTGGTGGTGGGGGAATTTGAGACTAGTAAAAACAACAGAAAGGTAACCAAAATGAACACAAATGTCAAAACTAAACAGTATAAGGAAATATTAAAGAAATTTTCCTTTTCTTTCTTTTTGAAAACAAGATTCTGTCTTTAAGCACAAGAAGAAACCTTAGACCAAGGAAGTGAATACTATGTGTTCTCCAGTTAAGGAAGTACTTGAATGAATAAGTTCATGTTACAGAATTCTCTTTCAATGTACTCCCTAAAGAACTGGCTTCAAACCACTATGTATCAAACACTGTTTTAGATTTTGATGAAAGCAACTGTTTTCTTCCTACTGAGAATATAAATGCTGGTCATGTACCCTGGGTTAAGAACCCCTATTTTAAAAGAATTATGAAAAATGAGACAATAATTATGGCTAAAGTCAGAAATGCTTTAGATGTCACCTATTTTATAATTAAAATGAATATGATATGGGCATTTGTCATTTTAATTTAAAGTATATTCATTTTTTATATATCTACTTAGATTTTTTTTCAATAAAAATTATCAAAGACTTGCAATGGGTCATTGAAAACTAAAAGTCTAGCAAACCCTTCAGTGTTATCAGATTCCATGGGGATGCTGTGTCTTTCATTGTTTTGGAGCTATTTCACAACTCTGTCATGAAAAGTCCTGAGATTTAAAAAATATTGATTAAAAATTGTTTTTTAAAAATCAAGATATATATATATATATACCCATGTAATTAAATTTTTACAAAAGTAACATTTGGCAAGATAACTGTGACTCAACTCCACTCATATACAGATAAATTTTAATAGGTATGGTATAAAAATGACTAAGTTCCCCAGAAGAATGAGAATCCTTGAGCCTCTGGAGGTCTGAAGAAGGCATAGTTCCACTGATATAGCTCTTGGAGGACCAGAGTATCCAGAGGGATAAGACAAAAAGTCACACATTGTCACCATTCAGTGAATTTCATTTGCCATCTGCGATCCATGTCACCTCAAAACAAATGGAGCTACTTAAGCTTTGGTTACCTTTTCTAAGTTTCTGCCAAAGTTCTCAGAAGTAAGAAATTCTCATCCTGTGTTTGCTCACAGAGTATAAAGATGATGATGATGATTTCTAAAGCTGTTAAATATATTTACATTTTTAAACGAATGACACTGACCTAAATATAAATTATCCTGATTATTGAGGTTAAATTTGGAATTATAGTATGTACTGTTTAAGTAGAACATAATATTGAAAGTGACGAATTATTCTTTAGCTGTTGGATGTAACCAACCAAGCAAGCTATCTCTTTGCTTATCTCTTTTCATATTTCACATAGACAAAGGAGAATGTGCTTTTGCTTTTATTGTGATGTTTTATTGTATTATTTTGACTGTTGCAGAGTTTTTAAGTGTAGGCTGGATAGGCCCTATTTAACCCATATTTCTCCTTTTCAGTGGAGTATAAGTACATATATGCAGCAGTGAGGTGTGAAGTGACATGGCATATTGGCCCATCTTCATAGAACATAATTTTGCCCAAAGATTTGGGGAGATTTTTATAAATATACAAACTCGTAAATATTTACAGAGATAGATCAACTGACAGGTAAAGGATGATTTTCCAAAAAGAGTAAAACCATGATTCGCATACATATAAAAGGCATATATGCCAAATATTTTGTTCAACTCATTAATTAAAAGGGGAATCAGTAAGATGTTACTAATCAAAGAAGAACTCACAGTATCATATATTGATAGATTAAAAAGTGCTTAAATTAATTTATACATAGGTACACAACTTGTCAGTATTCAGGAGACAATGCTAGATTCCACTGAATACAATTTGGACTTCTATGGGGAAAATATTATCTTCATTACCATCCCGTATCTAAAACTGACAGAGTTGGATGAACCAAGAAAGTCTTGCTGTCAAGTGTGTGTTTGCAGTTCCCACCGCATTTCCATTTCTGGGAGCTACCTCGGCAACAGGAGCATGAGTCACTCTAGACTGGAAAGTCAGTGCTTGGCCTCTGCAACTGAGCTGCATGGGATCACATCCCAGCTCTGCTGCTTTTTAGCTCTTGTGTCCTGTTGACGTTAGCTAATATATCTATGAATTGAAGTCTTCAAAACTAAAAGAGTGGTTATAATAATGCTAATAACACCTAGGTCACAGGGATATTTGTAAAGATAAAATGAATTAAAGCATATAAAGCACTTAGAATCCTGCCTAGTACATAGTGAATGGTGTGTTAATTACTATTTTTGATCACAGTGACATGAACAAATATACTGTTTTCCTTAGGGTAGTTTGAATAGGTTCCTGTAAGAAACAATAGCCATGATTATTAAAGGCAGGTCATGGTTCCTCCTCTCGTAGGACATGGATGTTAATTCCCACTACCTCTTTGTAAAGTTACCAGTTTCTAAGTAGGAATGCAGTGTAGTAATTATTTGAGATTTCAGAAAAGCTATGGTGTTGGCAGCTCTTATCACTGACTCAAGCATGAAATATTCTTTTTAAAAATTCCCAGACAACCTCATATTAACTTATCCCACATAACTTATAAACAGAAGGTAAAATTATTTGTTTTAGAGATCCGCCCAAATATATAACAAATCATAAATGATCTTTCTGTTTTTATGGAAATATGAATGAACAAGTGACAGTGTAAAAACACATATATTTTAAGTAAAATAATCATTAGTATTACATATTAATTTGAACTAAAAGAGAAAGTAAAAACATATTAAAACCAATAAACTAGAAGATACCAGTAAAGAAAAATGAAGGATTAAAATGTGGTTTAAAAATATCAGTAAGCTTCATACCAGCTTTAATTGTACCAATTATTCATTTTTTGGTTGGAAAAAAATTCAGAGGGTCAGAGAGAAAAGGCTGCCATCATACATATTTCACTTCTCATTATTTGCCATTTTACCCAATTATATGCATCAGAACATTTTGTGTGTGAGGATTCCTGCTGAGGAGTATTTCTGAACTGGAAATAATTGAACTGGACATGAAATCAAACCCACTATGGAACAAGAGTCTGTACTCCAGAGGAAAATCATCTTGATAAAAAAGTCCAGGCTAAAGGTCACATCAATGACCCCAGCTCATCTCTTGGACTAGCAGCTAGAGAAAAGGTGAAAAGCAGGAGACTCAAATGAGACTTTAAAAATTCTAATTTGGGTTGATAATGCACAGGTACGGAACATCCACCATTCTGATTGGCCTGATGAGGCAGTCATATGCCTACCACTAGCCAGTTTCTGTGACATGGGACCACCATGCTCTTTTTTGGCCAGAGTCACATGATCCACCTCAGAGCTATCTACTATCCTCAGGCGAACTGAAAAAGAAGGGTATTGCTTGCTATAAGGAGTCAAGCATACATCAAGGCAAACAGGTACATAATGACCAAAATCTCTACAGGTCCACCACCATTACAAATAGTCAGTACTCTGTCTGATTCTATGAGAGCAGTAGCATTTTGAAACAGTTTTACAGTAAAGAACAAAAGAATCCTTTGAGCAGAGCAAGTACAGAATAAAGGGAGAACAAAGTTATTTCATGAGGGTCACCATAAAATGTTTTCATCTTTGAACATTTTGGCTAACTTTTAAATTTTTATGTATTGAGTTGCTGTTTTTTAAATTAAAAATGAATTAAGAGTCATATGGATTATTTTTCTTCTATGTTTTAAAAATAAAAAGTGATATATTATCTAAATTATATTATTAGTCCTATGGCAAAGATTTGTAGCTGGTATGGTTTTGTTACTTTTCTCCTGTGAATCCTGAAGAGAAAATGCTTTTACTTTAAGTAACAGAGGAAACAATGTTTCCTACAGAAATATTTCAATTAAAAACATTTAATTATTCCATCTAGGAGCCATTTATTTGTATATAATGGTATTGAATTCAAATTTAATGGAACCATGTTTTAAATTATTCATTTTCCTTAGATATTACTCCTGATGATTCATGTATTTTTTGATGTTTTCATTGCTAACATAAAAGATGCCATTTGAGAATTTCTGTTTAATTGGTAATATTTTGATGTTGTTAATTATTTTTAACACTTATGTCAGCAATTTGGTTGATGCTACAGAGCTGAATATTCAAAACAGTCCCTCTTGAAAGCATTCATTTTGCATTTTAAAAATACCTGACACTGAATATCTTTTTTAAATACAAGTGAAATACAAAACTTTTCAATGAAAAGATCATATTTGGAAAATAATGATTATAACATTTTCTGTCTCCTCTTAGGAACTGTTTATCAGCACCAGTGTATAAAATATGCATAATCACAATGCTCCTTAAATAATACATAGAATTTGATGCTTGTGGCTATATTGGACAATATATTTATGGAAAGAGCACAATGAACAATCTTGAACTTGGCAGCTGATTTGAGTTCTAGCTCTCTCACTTACTAGGTGTGTATCCTGAGACTGACTATAGCTGCAAAGGACCTTTTGCTTATATATGAGATGAAGATCCCCTGAAGAAGGAAATGGCAACCCACTCCTTTTGCCTAGAGAATTCCATAGACAGGGGAGCCTGGAGGGCTACACAATCCATGGGATTGCAAAGATTCAGACATGACTGTGTGACTATGTTCAGTTCAGAGATGGAAAGAATGATATTCGTCAATGCAATTCTGTGCTTTTGATGTTTTTCATAAATATAGTGAGCCAGTCTCTGTGAAAGCATACTATATATTCTTAAGGGCTACATAAATTAAAGACAATATTGTTTCAGGGGTCTAGGCATGACCCCTAAAGCTATGTTTGTCCTGGGATTGCAAAATACCCAAGAGGGTCAGGGGGTTTTAAAGCCTGAACTGAGTCAGGAGAGTTTCATGTAGTAGAGAAGTAATATGAAGAGGGATTTGACTGTATTGCTATGGAACTTTCTGGCAGCTTTGGAAGCTTTGCTAGGGCATGGGTGCTTGTGACAGCTTTATAGCAGCACAGATACAAAAAGCTGAGAAACTAACTATTGAGGAGAATATATTGTCCTGGAGAATTTCTGTATTAACTGGGAGAAACTTGATGTGTTAGAATTTTCAGAGAAAACAGAAAACAGAGTCAGAGGAATATGTTTAATTACTGCTCCTTTATTACATCTTTATCACCAGACTCAGTTCAGTTCAGTCGCTCAGTTGTGTCTGACTCTTTGCGACCCCATGAACTGCAGCATGCTAGGCCTCTCTGTCCATCATCAACTCCTGGAGTTCACCCAAATCCATGTCCATTGAGTCGGTGATGCCATCCAACCATCTCATCCTCTGTTGTCCCCTTCTCCTCCTGCCCTCAGTCTTTCCCAGTTATCAGAGTCTTTTCAAATGAGTCAGCTCTTCGCATGAGGTGGCCAAAGTATTGGAGCTTCAGCTTCAGCATCAGTCCTTCCAATGAATATTTAGGAGTGATTTCCTTTAGGATGGACTGGTTGGATCTCCTTGTAGTCCAAGGGACTCTGAAGAGTCTTCTCCAACACCACAGTTCAGAAACATCAATTCTTTGGTGCTCAGCTTTCTTTATAGTCCAACTCTCACATCCATACATGACCACTGGAAAAACCATAGCCTTGACTAGATGGACCTTTGTTGACAAAGTAATGCCTCTGCTTTTCAATATGCTATCTAGGTTGGTCATAACTTTCCTTCCAAGGAGTAAAAGTCTTTTAATTTCATGTCTGCAATCACAATCTGCAGTGACTTTGGAGCCCCCCAAAATAAAGTCTGACGCTGTTTCCACTGCTTCCCCATCTTTTTGCCATGAAGTGGTGGGACTGGATGCCATGATCTTCGTTTTCTGAATGTTGAACTTCAAGCCAACTGTTTCACTCTCCTCTTTCACTTTCTTCAAGAGGCTGTTTAGTTCTTCTTCACTTTCTGCCATAAGGGTGATGTCATCTGCATATCTGAGGTTATTGATATTTCTCCCGGCAATCTTGATTCCAGCTTGTGTTTCTTCTAGCCCAGCATTTCTCATGATGTACTCTGCATAGAAGTTAAATAAGCAGGGTGACAATATACAGCCTTGACGTACTCTTTTTCCTATTTGGAACCAGTCTGTTGTTCCATGTCTAGTTCTAACTGTTGCTTCCTGATCTGCATACAGATTTCTCAAGAGGCAGGTCAGGTGGTGCCATGTAATTAGTAGTAACTTCTACTAAAGATTGGTATCAAAGATAAAAATACTCTGCAAGATTCTCTGCTCAAAGTCAGACATGTAAATTCCTGAAATAACTTAAATTAGCATGTTTTTTATTTCTTCTATTAACAGAATACATGTTCTATTGATTATTTCTTTTTCAAATAATTTTTATTTGGGGATATAAGAAAAATATGTAGAAAAATTTTGAAGAAAGACAGCATAAAGAATAATATAAAAATCACTAAAAAAATCCCAACATTCAAAGACTTAGACATGAATATGGTTAGCAGGTTGATAGTATTCCTTTCAGCCCCTCTCTCCAGCTATCTGTACTTACACATGCTATTTATCTAATGACCTATTATTTTGCATAGTTGCAAATATACTTTACCTGTGGTTTTAACAATTGGATTATACATTATGTAATCATCATTTTCCCACATAACAGACTCATTTACTAACTAGAATAGTTGCTATTACCAACTATTAGAGATTTCTTAACTTCTTGAAACAAATTTTAAAAACTGTATTATTGTCTCATATGTCATAGTTCGGGGTCATTCATGTCTTCAATTATAAATGGGAATCCTCTGCAAATATCTTAAGATAACATTTCATAATTTAGGAAAAATGTCTCTGAAGACACATTCTCACTCAAGAAGATGCTTATTTATTACCTCATATTCAACAAATGCTGATTATTGAAGTATTCACACACAATTCGTGCATTTTTTTAAGATGTGGAGAAAGAAAGTGGAAGAAGCTGTGGCCACAGTTAAGAAAGCTATACGGGACCGTTGACTTTACTTTCTTTGTATGTTCTTTATGTTCATTTTTTTATTGCCAGGTAACAAATTATTGTTAAAATTTCAGCTTAAAGCAGCACGCATTTTATTATCTCACAGATTCTATAGGTCAGAAGTCTGGACAGGAATTAACGGGAATTAACTGCTTTAAGGTCTCAGCTGGCTATAATCAGTGTCAGTTACAACTGCATTCTCATCAGAGGTTTCAACTGGGGAAAAGATTTACTTCCAAGATCCTTCACTTTGTTGGCTAAATTTATTCACCTGAAGCTGAAGAACTGAAGGTTTTAGTTTTTTGCTGGCAGCCACCATCCCTTTTGAGACTGCCTGTAATTTCTTCCCATATGAGCTTCTCTAATATGACCACTTATATCATGGTGGCTTTCTTTTTCAAAGCAAGCAAAGAGAGACTAGCAGGATAGAGTCTTACGTAATGTAACATAGTCATGGGAATGACACCTTTGACTTTTGCCATATTCTGTCGATTAGAAGCAAATCACAGGTCTTACTCTCACTCAAGGGTTTGAACACTAGAAAACAGAGATTATTGGGGCCATTTTAAGAGCTGTCCCCATAAGTGATTTTCAAAATTCTACAATATATATGTATTATGTTTGCAACATGAAAAAGGATAAAAATAAAAAAGCAAAAAACAGAGCCCACATACAAAAATAAACAAAGGGACTTATATCTTTAACACAACAATGAAATAATTTAGAAGATGATAATGATATTAAAAAGTACCATTTACAAATAGCTTAAGAAATATCCAACACATAGGAATAAATCTAACAAATATGATAGACAGCTACATTGAAAAATAAAAAATATTACTCAGAGCAATTTTAAAAGACCTCAGTAACTAAAGATGTTTTATGTAACAGAATTGAAAAATTCAACATTTATATGTATAAATTCTCTCTAAACTGACACATAGTTTTAATGCATATCAGTTAAAATTCCAGAAGCAGTATGCATGTATATGTGTATGTGTCTGTAAGTTAACAAACTGATTCTATAAACTTAAATGCAAGCATAAATAAATTGGTATAGCCAAGACAATCTTGAAGAAGAAGAACTAGATTGAGGAAGTTCACTAGATTCTAATATTTACTATAAAGATACAACAATGAAGATAATGTGGTATTGGTATGTAGATAAACAGGTCAAAGGAATGAAATAATGGGTCCAGAAATAGATTTGTATGTGGAAGATAACTTGATTTGTATCAAATGCACCACAATACTTTATTGAATGTTGGGGGGTGGGAGTGGTCTTTTTAAGCCATGGTGCTGAAGCAAATAGATACTCACACAGAAAAAAAAAATGTCTTGACCTCTACCTTATACCATACACAAAAAATAATTCAAATTGAACCATATATCTAAAAGTGATGCTAATAAAGCTTTTAGAAGAAAACATTAGCATATACATCATAATACTGAGGAAGGTGGGACAGAACATTAAAGTAAGAATTGACAGATTAGACTTCATTAAAATAAAGCAGTTCTGATGAGCAAAAGACATTATAGGAAAGCAAATACACAAAGCACAAATAGGGAGATGAGAGATGGAAATGTGACAAATGACTTAAATACCTAGTGTATATATATACATACACATACATATATATATATATAAATGCTACAAATACAAAATTTCAAAACCTAACGTAAAGTGATAGGCAGCAGGCTTGAACTGACATCACACAAAATAAGATCTCCATATGGCTAATCAACATTGACAAGGTGGTCAACATCGTTAGTTACCAGGGGATTGCAAATAAAAGCATAATTAGAGCAGTATACATCCACTTGAATGGCTAACATTAAAAATACTGAAAGACATAAATAATGGCAAGTTACTAAGTAATTAGAGCTCTCATACATTGATAGTGGAAATGTAAATTAGTTCAATCACTTTGAAGAGTTCTTTGGTTGACTCTATTTAAGCTAAACATAAACCATCAAATGTATCAAAATTTCTACTCCTATCTGAGATAAATGTGCCTATGTCTACCAAAATTCATCCATAAAAATATTCCTCACAGTGTTATTAAAAAGTCTTTAAAAAGCAGTCACAAAATGCAAACAACTCAAATGTACACCAATAGGAGAATGGATAAACAAGTTGCAGAATACTTATACAATGGAAATTCAACTCGGCGAGAAAAACATACACACCACTATTATACACAGCAATGTGGACAAAGCTTAGAAAAAATGTTAAGAGAAAAAGACCAAACACAAAAGGATACACACTGCATTATTTCATTTATATGAAGTTTAAGAACACAGACAATCTATATGATAGAACTTATAATAGTTGTTAATTCTGGGGAGGGCATCATTGACTGCTAAGGAGCATGAGGCAAACTTGAGGTGAAATCTTGGTCTGAGTAATCCTTAAATGAGTGAGTGGAAATAGTCAAAAATCAAAATGCACACTTGAAATCTGTATACTTTACTGTATGTAAATGAACCACTTCAAAGTAAGAGACAAAACTGTCCATTCACGTCGGTCTCCAGACATCACTGCACTACAAGTACCAGGGCCATTCCTGAGTCTTCACATTAGTTTGTAATCTTATTTGACCTTCACCAGTCCTAATTCTTTTTTGAAAAGTCATAGTTTTCAATATTTTGCTAATTTCTGAACTTTAAGTTATCTTCTCTGAGTTTATAAGACAATACTATGATATGTTTTTCATCCTGGTGAAGAAAAATTGCATTGTATTTTCATCCTGGCTGTGCCCTACTGCTCAAATCCTTCCTGGCTTCTGAAATTAGTAATCATCATCTCCATTCCTTCTACTCAAAAGCTAAGATATCTGAGGTCTAAAAGCTTACACAATCAGTACAGACTAATAAGACTGAAATAAATTACAGGCAGGAAATAGGTATAGAATCCTGGTTAATCAAACTTTTGTGACCGATATGAAACAAATCACCTTTATTGAATGCATGGCAAGGCAGATGTATTTTAGAAATGTATTATTTACATTTTGAATATTTTAAAAAAATGTCAGGAATATATATTAGCATCATTACTTTTAGGTCAATTGTAAATCAGAACTGGGACTTCCCTGGTGACTCAATGGTAAAGAATCTGCCTGCCAATGTGGGAGACATGGGTTTGATCCCTAGGTCAGGAAGATCCCCCAGAGAAGGAAATGGCAACCCACTCCAGTATTTTTGCCTGGGAAGTTCTGCGGACAGAGGAGCCTGGTGTGCTACAGTCCATGGGGTTGCAAAAGAGTGTGACACGATTGAGCAACTAAACAAAAATACAACTAAGTACTCTCAAAATGTTTACAGAATGCATAGCTCATTTTTTCAACAGGAAGGTCCTGAGATAATACAACTCTGCCTATGAAGTCTGGAGTAGAAGAAAAGAGAGCCACAGAAGTACAAGAAAAGCAGAAGGGCTTCTACTATAATTTTAAGAGATCATCATTTTAGAGAGATGAACCCTGGCATTTAGAAGTTAAATGAATTACTCATTTATCATCAGTAAACTATATTAATGTCAATCAAAGAGTATGTTCAAATACTAATTTTCCATGTTTCTAATTCAAACGGATCTATCTGAACAATACAAATAAATTATGTTTATGCAATTTAATTTCTTTATCTCAAAACACTTTCCCTACTGACATATATCAATTGTTAAATTACTCATTTAATAATTGATTGTGTACCTATCATGTGTCTTCCATGAATTTATAGAAATAAGCTGTTATAAATAGAAATCTAAGATGTCTACAAGTGACTTCCATTCTTGGCAGCTAACGTAATATCAGCAATGACAATGAAAAAGAGTTCTTTTGTGTTTCCTTGTTTCAAGGAGTGAATTTGGGCAGTTAATCAGCGAAGATTGGTGGCAAGTGGTGCATTTCACCAAGGGTTAGATTACCCTTACTTCTGTAATATGCCCCATGGGAAACTAACAGGTGTCATTGTGTATCAAATTAAAAATAAATGGAGGTGCCTTATGTTAAACATAATCTAGCTATTACCTATGTTGCTGATGTCCTGTTCAAATCGAAAAAATTTCCATTCAGTTCAGTTCTGTTTAGTCGCTCAGTCGTGTCCGACTCTTTGCGACCCCATGAATTGCAGCACGCTAGGCCTCCCTGTCCATCACCATCTCCCGGAGTTCACTCAGACTCACGTCCATTGAGTCCGTGATGCCATCCAGCCATCTCATCCTCTGTTGTCCCCTTCTCCTCCTGCCCCCAATCCCTCGCAGCATCAGAGTCTTTTCCAATGAGTCAACTCTTCGCATGAGGTGGCCAAAGTACGGGAGTTTCAGTTTTAGCATCATTCCTTCCAAAGAAATTCCAGGGCTGATCTCCTTTAGAATGGACTGGTTGGATCTCCTTGCAGTCCAAGGGACTCTCAAGAGTCTTCTCCAACACCACAGTTCAAAAGCATCAATTCTATGGCGCTGAGCCTTCACAGTCCAACTCTCACATCGACACATGACTACTGCAAAAACCATAGCCTTGACAAGATGGACCTTAGTTGGTAAAATAATGTCTCTGCTTTTGAACATGTTATCTAGGTTGGTCATCACTTTTCTTCCAAGGAGTAAGCATCTTTTAATTTCATGGCTGCAGTCACCATCTGCAGTGATTTTGGAGCCCCCCAAAATAAAGTCTGACACTGTTTCTACTGTTTCCCCATCTATTTTCCATGAAGTGATGGGACCAGATGCCATGATCTTCATATACTGAATGTTGAGCTTTAAGCCAACTTTTTCACTCTCCTCTTTCACTTTCATCAAGAGGCTTTTTAGTTCCTCTTCACTTTCTGCCATAAGGGTGGTGTCATCTGCATATCTGAGGTTATTGATATTTCTCCCGGCAATCTTGATTCCAGTTTGTGCTTCTTCCAGCCCAGCATTTCTCATGATGTATTCTGCATATAAGTTAAATAAGCAGGGTGACAATATACAGCCTTGATGTACTCCTTTTCCTATTTGGAACCAGTCTGTTGTTCCATGTCCAGTTCTAACTGTTGCTTCCTGACCTGCATACAGATTTCTCAAGAGGCAGGTCAGATGGTCTGGTATTCCCATCTCTTTCAGAATTTTCCACAGTTTCTTGTGATCCACACAGTCAAAGGCTTTGGCATAGTCAATAAAGCAGAAATAGATGTTTTTCTGGAACTCTCTTGCTTTTTCCATGATCCAGCGGATGCTGGCAATTTGATCTCTGGTTCCTCTGCCTTTTCGAAAACCAGCTTGAACATCAGGGAGTTCACGGTTCACGTATTGCTGAAGCCTGGCTTAGAGAATTTTGAGCATTACTTTACTAGCAATTGTGCAGTAGTTTGAGCATTCTTTTGCATTGCCTTTCTTTGGGATTGGAATGAAAACTGACCATTTCCAGTCCTGTGGCCACTGCTGAGTTTTCCAAATTTGCTGGCGTATTGAGTGCAGCACTTTCACAGCATCATCCTTCAGGATTTTAAATAGCTCTACTGGAATTCCATTATCAACACACAAAAAAAGGTAGAATCTAGTATGAAAGTGAAAGTCACTCAGTTGTGTCTGACTCTTTGTGATCATGTGGACTGTACAGTTCATGGAAATCTCCAGGCCAGAATACTTGAGTGGGTAGCCTTTCCCTTCTCCAGGGGATCTTCCCAACCCAGAGGTCAAACTCAGTTCTCCCACATTGCAGGCAGATTTTTTTTTCCAGCTGAGCCACAAGGGAAGCCCAGAATCTAGTATAATACCTCTGAAATTATAATCTGAGGAGCTTGGACCCAAGGGAAAATCCATATCAGTGGGTCTCAAACTTAGCTATCCATTGTCATTATTTGGGCATTATTAAATTATAATAATTCTTTGTATCTAAGCCATTAATTATTTGAATTTAATTTGGTCTTGGATGAAGATCACACATTGATCTCTATTTTTATATTCCCATGCCAGGCCTGAGAATCATTTTTCCATGTGAAGAAAATGAAGTTAAAAGATTATTTAAACTGTTTGACTCAGGATGTCATATCAAGTAAGAAACCAAAAGTAACAAGGGCAGAAGAAACAAAGAAGTACATCTCCAATCATGTCCAAATCACCCTTTCTGGAAATCAGCAAAAACAATATAAGAAATTAAGTAACAGATATGCTGGTGAGTTTTTATTTTAAAAACATCAAACATAGAGCAAAGCAATTTATAAAAATGAAAAAGAGCACTGGTTTAAAGAAATATGTAGTCAGAAACACTCTAGTAATTTTTTACAGTGCTATAATCACCATAACCTAATAATACTACAATACTATGTGAAAGTCACTCAGTCATGTCCAACTCTCTGAGACCCCATGAACTATATGGAATTCTCCAGGCCGGAATCCTGGAGTGGGTAGCTGTTCCCTTCTCCAGGGGATCTTCCCAACTCAGGGATCGAACCCAGGGCTCCCACATTGCAGGCAGACTTTACCAGCTGAGCCACTAGGGAAGCCCAAGAATACTGGAGTGGGTAGCCAATCCCCTTCTCCAGACGATCTGCTTGACCCAGAAAGCGAACCTGGGTCTCCTGAATTGCAGGTGGATTCTTTACCAGCTGAACTACTAGGGAAGCTCACAATACTAGAAAGACTTAATTACAATAATATTCCCATAATAACACAATCTCCTCTAATGGGTATCTGTCAATCTAAAAAGAGAAGCAAGTCAAGCTAATTAAGGTTTTGACTAGAGCCTTCAAGAAGTACCATGGAAAGTTAAATTTAAATCCCTGAGGTGATCTTTTGACCTTTGGTTTTCAGAATTCTTATCAGTGTAATTGGAAGCAGGGTTTTGTGGACAGCAGATAAATAAGGAAGGCTCCCCAAAATGCTATATTACTAAGGACCACAGTCTTCACTTAACAAGGAGACACAACCAAGTGAAAATATGTCCTAACTGGCCTAACTATAAGCATATTGTAGAGCAGGGGTTCTTATATTTTAACATACATCAGAATCCCCTGGAAGGTTTGCTAAAAGGCAGATTGCTAACTCCAGAGTTTCTGACTTAGTAGGCACTGGTTAGACCCCACAATCTGTAATTCTGAAACATTCATGTGAGACACTATAGCTGCTTACTGGGAGATCACTCTGACAGAGAACATTTACATATGCTGATCTCTGGTACTTGAGAACTAGAGCAACTTAATCCACTTTTCTGTTTATGCTGAATCATGGAAATTCTAAGGAACTTCCACTATTCTAATTCCACAATTCTAAGGAACTTGTGGCAAGATAATGTCTCCCATGGATGATTCCCCCTACAGACCCTCTGGTTATCCAGAAGATTATCCAGAAGAGCTCTAATTCATGATTAGCCCTACTGATCTGTACTCATATTTGCCTAGAGGATGAAAAGTGAGGAGTGTTCACTAGCATTATATTCCATCAGTTGTTTCTATTTCTTGTGTAAACAGCGTAAGTTAAACATTTGGGAGAGAAAAAATTTCAGACGATCATTTTAATTCTATGAAGGACGTGTAACCAATGGCACCCAGATTCTTTAACGAGGTCAATGATCTTGGGTTAACTTTTCTCACAGTGATTTCCTTTTCTCTGGGCATGGCCCCACATTAAAGAGGAATGGATCCCAAATAGCCATACTTTTACCTGATCCTCCCCCTAGCTACATCTGATTAGTGCTGCACTGAGCAGTTATATATCTATCAGTAGATATTTTCTAGATTTTTAAATGGAACTGGGAATCAATCTTTCTTTGAAGGAAAGCGATGAAAGCGGTAAAACTCAGATGCTGAGTGAAGGAGGCTGGGTTTCCCAGCATGAAGATCACGATGAACAGGATAGACGCCACATTCCCCAGCATGTGGTGGAAGATGGTTCACACCGATAAAAACCTGAACTGACAACACTGGGAAGGAAAAACATCCAGACAGGGAGGGAGAGGAAATGAGAGAGGAGGAGATCCAGCAGACTTCAGGGATCTATTTACAGTAGTTCATGATGTTCAATTACATAATTTCCCAGACTATCAGCTGATGATTTAACCCTTTTCTGAGCATCCGATTTTATTAGTTTTTTGTTGTTGTTGTTGTTTTCGAGTTGGTTGTTATTACTTGCAACTTAATTCAAGAGATCCTTCATGTTATTAAGCTTAAGTCAAGAGGCTTCCCCAAGCTTCCCTTGTGGCTCAGATGGTAAAGATTCCACCTGCAACGCAGGAGGTTTGACCCCTGGGTTGGGAAGATCCCCTGGAGGAGGGCATGGCAACGCACTTCAGTAGTTTTGCCTGGAGACTCCTCATAGAAAGAGGAGCCTGGTGGGCTACAGTCCATGGGGTCACAAAGAGTCAGACATGACTGAGCGACTGAGCACTCAAGAGGTTGCTGCTTAAAAAAAGAAAGCCATTTAAGTTAAAGTTCTTACAGTCAGTGGGGAAAGAAGAAAGGCAATAGAAAGAGGAAAACGGAGTAGTAGATCTGTGTTTGCTACATCTAGAGAAAAATCCTGTAGATGAGTGTGAGACAAATGAGGGAGAAACTCAAGAGCAGAAGGCACTTTCTTGTTCCATAGTTGATATTTTATAGAAGATCCTTTGTGGTACCTTGTGCATCAACTTGTTATGTGTGAAACAAGCTAAGGCGCAAACAGCATGGCCAGGGATAGAAGGACTTCAGTTAGCCCTTCTGAACTTGATTTAGTTCTAGCGGGATATGGATATTTAGTTGAAAGCCAGCAGACTTACCATAGATCTACTGCAATGAGAAAGACATGACCCTTTCCTAGATACTGGAGTTCCAGTCACAGTCTGGATGGAAATAGGGAGAGATTCAGGTTAATAGACTATGAAGAGTGAGCAGTCTCAAAAAGAGAATGATGACTATTGCTTCCTTGAGCATTGTTTTAGCCAAAAGTATGGACTGCAAAGTAACCAGGCACAGCCTATGGCATCAAAGACCAGGCAATCAAGGAAGACATGGTTGTTCACTGGGGAACAGAGGAGCAAGCGTGATAAGTTGTTCCTCTCCCTCTAGAACAGACATATTCTTGAAAAGACACTAAGCAGGGCACTGGAGTATTAAGAAATGAGAGCACTAGGGAGAGACTGCTTATATGATCAGAGCAGGATATGTTTTAACAGATATGTGTAAAATTAAATTGCCCCCTCCTCTGTCCACCTCTCTTCCCAATAACCAAGAGAATGGAACTTGGGATAAAGTTTACATCACTTATATCATTCTACTTTGCATATGGACATGTGGTGTGACCAAAAATCAAGTTGTTTTGTATCTAACTAATTTGATGTTTGTGACTGACTACCCTGCATGCTCTTATAGCAGCATTTAATTTAAAACTGTTATGAGAGTTTGGTGGTGATTGCTAGCTGACAACATTTGACTTGACTCCCTACAGCCCTCTCTGACTTACCTGCCACCTTCCTGCCACACTTTTATATCCTATCTTTTCCTTTTTTCTTTTCAATCTCACCTGGGTCTGGGGAAGGGCTAACTTTTCTTTACTCCCGTTGTATATATGTCTATACTATAACAACACACCTCATGACTTTTCTGCCATAGTCGTAAAGAATATCTTCTTTAGCATGATAGATCTCTTCAAGCTGGTTCTTTGAGCCTTGGACATTGATATATTAAAGTCAGAGCCAAAATATATTTTAAATTCTTTTAAACAGTTCCATTTTTGAATGTCAGAAGCTGAGTTTCTAAAAAGTCTTTCTTTGACATTCTTTAAAATTTGTAGTTTCCTTTATAGCTAGATGAATGCTAGGGGCCAAATAGTAAAAAAAAAAAAATAATAATATTAGAAAAGATAAAAGTAAAAGGCACATTCATGATTTGAAATATGATATTTATTATATTATTGTGGTGGCAGAATAAAAGACTCCAAGGATGTCTTTGTTCCAATCCCTAGAACTTGTGAATATGTTAGGTTACATGGCAAAGGAGAATCAAGATATCAAGTGGAATCAAGGTTGATAATCAGATGACCTGAAAACAGGGAGACTATCCTGGATTTTTTGGGTTATCCCAGTGTAAGAGTTCTTAAAAGTGGAAGGGGAGAGCAGAAGCTGAGGTCAAAGTGATGCCATGTGAGGAAGACTCAACCTACTACTGCTGGCTTTAAAGACGGAGAAAGGGGCCTTGAGCCAAGGAATATGGGCTGTCTTTCAAGGCTGGAAAAGACAAAGAAATGGATTCTTCCCTAAGGCCACCAGTAAGGCATGTAGCCCTGCTAATACCTTGATTTTATCCCAATGAGATTCATGTAGGACTTCTGAACTCTAGAGCTGAAACAGTAATAAGTTCTTGTTGAAGCCACAAAGTTCAAGACAATTTGTTACAGAAAAAATAGAAAAGCAATATTGTTACTTAAACTGGAAACTGGACTGATAAGCCTAAAGTAGCTCTTATTTTACCTCTCAGTTACTTTTTATCCCCTGTTGTTTCTATTCTGGCCATTTCTTTAATAATTAATTGTAACTGCTAGATTTAAAGCCTATAGTAGTGAGGAGGAACACAAAGACTAAAATATTAGTTTTCCTGTTTGAAAGTAACTCCAAACAATAACACGGGAAAGAAAGTATTTTAAACTAATAGTACACATGAGTCTTTTAAAATTACATTCTCAACTAAATGAGCCATGTCCATCTTTGTCTTCTGTTACCAGGAACAACTGAGAGCTGACTATTTAGAATAAACCATGTTTTCAGGCTTCTGAGCTATTGCTGACTATATTATGACTGGTGTACTGCTCCTGCTGGGTCAATGGACAGGTGCTATTTTATTATCTGCAGACTCCTGGGCTACATTTTAAGCATGAAAAACACTGTGCAGGGCTGATGTTTCCTCTGCTCTATGATCTGTTCACTGTGTAAATTCTTAGACAATGAGATTGTATTTCTTTGGCAGAAAGTAAACATTCACGATAACTCATGTCAAGGAAAACTTCTGTACAAAGCTTGAATAGGAAAATGGTGACAAATGAAAATGTGAGTCTGTCCTGCCAAATACAACACCTGTGTTAATGTGGATCTAGAAGACAGCATTGCCACTGACTAAGTGGGCTTTATAATGTAAGGCAGATTGATCTAGGTATTTGTTATAAAAGCAGAGATTATTGTGGTTGCCTCTTATGCTCTTTGAACACTGCAATAAAGTAGAGGCTAGTGCTTAAAGATTCTTTAAAATGGCAATGATGAAAATGACAGGTGGCAGCAAATGGGAATAGTAGCTATTTTAGATCAAGATGGATAGCTTTTTACACTTAGGTCGGAATGGATGTATAGATTATTGGTTTGGTCAGATTTCAATGATTATAGATTATTTTACAGTTGTTGTGATAATGAAAGAAGACAGGTAGGCAGGAAACATTTTACAAATTTGAGAATTGTTTCAATGTGAAATGAGCAAAGATGTAACTCACCAAATAAACTGAATAGTAGAAAAGGCTTCAGAAAACCAAATAAACTCAGGCAGTCATCCTTCAAATTTTATATAAGTAACTGTCAAAGGCACAGAATTGCTTCAAAATGGATTTATTTACTCAACAAATATGAATTGCACACTTGTCCTGTGCCTATCCCCCTGCTAACCACTGGGGATACTAAGATGAATTCTGACACGGTCCTTCCCCATGAGAACAGTGGGGAGGGATCAGACATATACATAAATACTTTTTGGTATGGACATTGGGATATGCATTTATGCAAAGACAGTTGCATCAAGTGAGTTGAGGTGATTATGGCGCATAGGGCACCTATTAAGTCACAACAGATGAAAAATTAAAACTAGGCTATAAACTAAGGAGTAATATAAATCTGGTGGTCTTTTTGATCAAAATTCCAAGAACATAGCTAAAAACGGGAAAGATAATATTCCTAAATGCACGTTCAATCATCAGTAATTATTGGAGTTCGGTGAATTTTTGGCCTCAGAAGGTAAAATTCTAACTTAGAAATTGAATTAAATGACTCAATGAAAATTGTATAAACCTTTGACACAAAGTATTTAAATGCATAATATTGAGCCTCCCTCAGATATTTCACAAAACAATACTGAATGCAGGCTGACAGCTATCTAACTGCAGAGTTGACAAGATTCTTGACAAATATAGCTACTACCTATTATGTGTGAAAGTACAGCCTGCAATCCTTTCAGTACAGAGAAAAATATATGTAGTGAGGCAGGCCTGGCACAAGGTGTTGAGGAGTGGGAAAGCGGGAGAGAAAAGCCTGGTAATACTTAATACTAAAAAATCAGACTGAAAGACTCATTTTCTGATCAAAACAAGATAAACTATCCTGTTTAATGAGGAAAAAAGAAGTCAACATTTAAATGTCAGCTCTATGGAAACCTCAGTAGTTTTAAAATTTAAATGGTTCATTTAAATCTTCCAGTACTATTATTCTCCTATCACTCTTTAACTTAGAATCATAAACCATGATTAATATCAAAAGCTATCTACAGACTCAAAGCAATCCCTATCAAAATTCACAAAAAATAGAAGAAAAATCTGAAAAATTTCATGGAACCACAAAAGACCCCAAATAGCTAAATTCTCAGAAAGTAGAACAAAACTGGAGGCATCAAATTTTCTGATTTCAAACCATATTATAAAGCTATAGAACTAAAAACAGGAATAGTATTGGCATAAAAGACAAACAGATCAATGGAGCAGAACAGACAGCTGAGAAATAACCCTATGCATATAAGGTTAATTAACTTTTGACAAAGGAGCCAAGAATATACAATTGGGAAAGGACAATATCTTCAATAAACGGTTTTGGGAAAATTGGACAAGCACATGCAAAAGAATGAAACTGCACTACTATCTTACACCATACACAAAATCCAACTCGAAATACATTCAAGTCTTGAATCCAAGACCTGAAGCCATAAAACTCCTTGAAGAAAACCTATGGAGTCAGCTCTTTGCCATTAGTTTTGGCAATTACATTTTGGATTTGACACCAAAAGCAAAAATAAGCAAGAGAGACCACAAACTAAAAGGCTTCTGCTCAACAAAATGAAAAGGGAGCCCATGGGATGGGAGAAAATATTTGCAAACCACGTATTAGGTTGATTAAAAAGTAACTGCAATTTTGGACTGTGACTTTTAAATCACTATAACAAGGCTCAAAAACAGCTTTATTAATCAAAATAGGAACCATTACAATCAACATATTTTTGCCAACAAGAAATAAGTTTGCTTCTTCCTGTAGCAAAAAATCCATGTTTTGAGATTCGATGAGCTCTCAGTAAGCATTTTCTGCTTCCTGCTAATGTGGAAGTGTTTTCCCTCCAAAAAGTTGTCAAGATGCTTAAAGAAGTGGTAGTCCATTAGCGAGAGGTCAGGTGAAATGGTGGCTGCAGCAAAACTTTGTAGCCCAATTGATTCAACTTTTGAAGCAATAGTTGTGTGATGTGCGATCAGGCATTTTTGTGGAGAAGAATTAGGCCCACTCTGTTGACCAATGCCAGCTGCAGGTATAGCAGTTTTTGGTGTGTCTCATTGATTTGCTGAACATACTTCCCAGATGTAATGGTTTCACCGGGATTCAGAAAGCTATAGTGGATCTGACCAGCAGCAGACCACCAAACAGGGACCATGACATTTTTTGGTGCAAGTTTGACTTTAGGAAGTGCTTTGGAGCTTCTTGGTCCAACCACTGAGCTTGATGTTGCTGGTTGCTGTATGTACGTTTTTTTGCATGTCACAATCTGAACAAGAAGTTGTTCATTGCTGCATAAAATAAGAGAAAATGTCGCTTCAAAATGATCTTTTTTTTTTTTTTTTTTTTGCAGGGAGAGGGTCAGCTCATGACACACCACTTAACAAGTCTTTTCATCTTTTCAATTTGCTTCAAATGTCGAATGATCACAGAATGGTCAGTGTTGAGTTCTTAGGCAACTTCTCTTGTAGTTCTTAGAGAAGCAGTTTTGACGATACTCTCAATTGGTCTTTGTCAACTTCTGATGGCTAGCCACCACACTCCTCATCTTCAAGGTTCTCATCTCCTTAGCAAAACTTTTTGAACCACTGCTGCACTATACATTTGTTACCAACTCTTGTACCAAATGCATTGTTGATGGGAGTTGTCTCTGTTGCTTCACAACCTATTTTGAACTTGAATAAAAAAATCACTTGAATTTGCTTTTTTGTCTAACATCATTTCTATAGTCTAGATAAATAGCAAGTAATGTCATTAGCAAAAAAGCATAAAGTGAGAAATATGTACTAAAATGATGTATAACATAACCAGATTTATTTAAGAATGTGTTCTAATATCAAACTGCAAATTTCAACAGTGCAAAACTGCAATTACTTTGCATCAATCTAATATCTGATGAGGGGTTAATATCTCAAATATACAATGAACTCATACAATTCAATAGCAGAAAACCCAATGGCCTAATTTAAAAATGGGCAAAGGATTTGAGTGGACATTTTTCCAAAGAAAACATACAAGTGGCCAATAGGTTTATGGAAAGTTATTCTATATCACTATTCATCAGGGAAATGCAAATCAAAACTGCAATGAGATATCACTCACAACTGTTGGATGGCTACTGTCAAAAAGACAAGAGATAACAAATACTAATGAGAATGTAGAGAAAAGGGAACTCCTACCTTTTGTACCTTGTAAAGGGAACTTTTTACAAGGTACAAAGTGTAACTTGTACACAGTTGGCAGGAATGTAAACTGGTTCAGCCATTACAAAAAAAATATTATGAAGGTTTCTCAAGAAATTAAAAATAGAACTACCATATGATCTAGAAATTTCACTTCTGGGTATACACCCAAAGGAAATAAAACCATTATCCTAAAGAGGTATCAGTACTCTCATGTTCATTGCTGCAATGGTCACAGCAGTCAAAATACAGAAACAATCTAAGCGTCCATCAGTAGATGAAAAGATCAAGAAAATGTGGCGTGTGTGCTGCTGCTGCTAAGTCGCTTCAGTCGTGTCCAACTCTGTGCGACCCCATAGACGGCAGCCCACCGGGCTCCCCGGGTCCTTGGGATTCTCCAGGCAAGAACAGTGGAGTGGGTTGCCATTTCCTTATCCAGGTGTGTGTGTACATTCAGCCTTTAAAATATAAGGAAATCCTGTCATTTTTGACAACACGAATGAAACTTGGAGAGCATTATCCTAAGTGAAATAAGCCAAACAGAGAAAGACAGATATTCCATGACACCACTTCATGTGGAAATTTTTTTTAAAAAGTAAATAGAAACAGAGGAGAGAAAGGTGATTGTTAGGAGCTCTAAGATGGAACAAAGATGGAGAGATTAGTAAAAGAATACAAACTTGCAGTTATAAAATGAATAAGGTCAGAGGATATAATGTATGACATGGTGACCACAGTCGACAGCACTGTATTGTATAATTAAAAATTGCTAAGCATGTAAGCAAACAAAAGAGGTAAATATGAGGTGATGGATGTGTAAATTAACTCAGTGAGGGGAATTCTTTCACAATACATACATATATCAAATCATCACATCACATAATTTAAATGTTACAACTTTATTTGTTATTTATACCTGAATTCCCTGGTGGTTCAGGATAAAATATCTACCTGCCAATGCAGGAGATGCAAATTTGATACCTGAGTCAGGAAGATCTCCTGAAGGAGGAAATGGCAACCCACTCCAGTACTCTTGCCTGGGAAATCCCATGGATGGAGGATCCTGGGGGGTTACAGTCCAAGGGGTCACAAAGAGTCGGACACAACTTAGCAACTGAGCATGCACACACACAAACTGGAAGAAAAGAGACACACAGCTGGATGCTGAGAGATGGAGATGGGAGTGTATGAGCTGGCTACAGCGAATTGGAGGAAAGTTTACGTTCTGTTATTTGGCATCTACAAAAGAGGATTCTAGTGGCAGAAACACGTAGGGAACCTCTTCTTCAACTCTGGTCCTTAACTTGCCTGTAATGACAGAGGAGATAACTATCAGAGGAAGAAGAGCATGTACACAAGCATAATCAGTCAAAAATAGTTAGCATATATATATATATATTTGTGACTGAAGTCACTATTTTGAAGAAATTTTTTTCAATATAAAAATATAACAGTAAAGAAGATGAAAAGAACATATTTGATATCTATCTATACAAATAAAAGTTTTTCCAGGTGGCAGAGTGGTACAAGAATCCACCTGCCAGAGCAGAAGATGCAAGAGACACAGGTTCAGTCTTTGGGTTGGGGAGATCCCCTGGAGAAGGAAATGGCAACCCACTCTAGCATTCTTGCCTGGAGAATCCCATGGACAGAGGAGAATGGCAGGCTACAGTCCATGGGGTCATAACACATTGGGCACAACTGAGCAACTGAGCACACCTGGATACAAATAAAACTGCTACATGTCCTTGGTTTGAAGCCTAGCCAGAAAAAGCAAAGCCTCAAAAGGGACACATTATGTCAGCACCACAGGGTACTAACAGCTTGGAGGAATATTAACTACACTCAAGAAAAATAATAAAAATGCTGGATGAACCCTATTGTGTCAAATTCTCTACTTTCCTTACCCAAATGCTTGTTATATAACACTCGGACAAAAAAAATGACATCAGTTATCCACTAAAAAATAAGCATAAAACTCCCAAACATTTAAAAAAATACCTTTGAAGCAAGATGCCCAATATATTGGCTGACCTCTGCAGTACAGATTCCTTAATTAATGTCCAAACTTTGTGTGATGTTGTTTTCAGGGCATCTGTCGTTGCTTAGTTTGAACCTGCTGAGTCTTATCATGCCCTTGTCATGCACTGGTTTGGCCATGACTCTTCCTAAATCACTCAGGAGAATCTCAACCTCACCTCCTATTGCTAAGCAATGTCCTGATATCCCTAGGTTAGACATAGCCTGTCATTTCCCACTGTGACAAATGCAGAATATTATGTTGCTTCAAAGGGCAAAACTTTATTCAAAACATGGATGTTCCCAAGAGACATTCTACTCAACATGAGGATTGACCTTCTATGAAAGAGAGTCATCTGACAGTTGAAAGAAATGCTTTGCAAAAGCATGAACTCCTTGAAACTGGAAGTATATAAAGGGAAGCTGGGTTGCCATCTGTCCATGATATAATATGAATTCCAACCTTGGGAGGGAGTTTGACTCAAAGACATCTGAGTGCAGCTTTCTCCTTTAATAATTTTATCTTTCTTATTCATTCACTTTAATTGCCATGTCTTTATGAAATCTGCATCATCTCTTGTTTTTAATGGTTATCTACTTTGGAACTGCACTCGCTAGTTAAAAGACGGTATAATCTCTTCACGCTGGGAGAGGACTTATTAGTAATGTTCGTATTGAAACTGGAATAATTTCTTTGGATGAATTTATAGTTTTTAATTTCTACATTTGGAAAAGCATCTCTCAGTAGAAATGATGAATGGGCAAGATTTCATTAGATATACTCAGTTGAGGCAACTCTGAGCAATATGCCAAAAAACTCCAGGGAGAACACTGGCAGAATACATCACTACAGAGAAGGTGTTTGTAGTAAACTAATTTTAACTTTGCAGTTACTTTTTCCTTTCAAACATTAAAAACCATTTAATATAGGTTTATTTTTGCTTATACAGCATTTATACTCTAACCACCGCTCTGAAGTTATTATTAGTGGCATTGCAAGAAAATAGGATCTGTGCTTCTTAGCAGCTCATTCTTCCTTCATTTCCACCCCTTCATTTTCTCTGAAATGGTAGGAATGCCACCTATATTTTTTTTCTTTCAGCAGCAAAGAAATTCAGCTGCTGAATACCCTTGGGGCCCAAAGTGTTGTTTTTATTCACCGATGAAGAATAAGAAAGAAAATATGATGATTCAGCACAACTGTATCTATGAACACTTTGCTTCGAGTATTTGAAAACATTTCACTTAGGTATATGTGCTATAAACTTCTGGTTACCTTTCTTTAAAAAATAAAGAGAGTAACTGATTTTTCTAGCTGGTTCATTGTTGTATATGCATATGTATGTGTGTAGAGCAGTATATTTTTATTATGTATTCTGAGTTCTGCATCTGCTGAATTTATTTTCTCCTGTTTTATGTTGAAATCTTCAAATATTATGGGAAAAGGGGATTTAGTATTAGCATAATATAAAGCTGCTTGCTAGCCAAAAATATCTTTCAATGCCATGTGGTGTATACATACAGGACCCCAGTATCTGAGAGCTTTATATGCTCAGCACTGTACTTCTGATGTACAACTGCAGGAAGATGCAGAATACAGTTTTTTACTTACCTCTTTGGGTGAAATACTTAATAATTTAAAAGAGAAAGTAATAATTGATTATTACTTAACATTCTCTAGAGTAGAAAAAAAAATGAAAAAAAAATAAGCCAAAGTACATTATGAGAAGCTTCCTGAGCTGGTAATGGCAGTGGGATTGAGTGTAGGTTGGCAGCCATGAGGTAGACTCTACCAAGAGAATCTATGCAATGCAGAGATGGAAATTCTCTCTGATATTAGCTCCATATTCCAGGTCACTGTTAATAACACAGGGCAAAATAAATAAATATGAATCAGGAAGGCAATGTATCCTTTGATAGCCTGGTAGATATAACCTGATGTCAAAGTAACATCAGACTTCAGAAATAAAAAAGGCTATAAAACAAGCAGTAATTCCTTTATGTCCATTTCTTGCACAATTTCACCTTTAGTTATGTCATCTATAGGGCATACAGAATAATAACATAGGGTGTCCAACTCAGAGAAGCTGGCACACAACCACCGAAAAGATTGCTTTGGCTGGGATGACCATATGCAAGGGACAAGTGACATCAGGTTATCAAAGACCTGCTGTCAAATAAACAGAAGGTGTGCAGCTATAGGCAGCGCAGGCTTAAGAATTCCTATAAGGTTAGGTTGAAGCTGAGTCCTGTGGTTGAAATGCTACAGCACCTGACCTGGAAAGTAGATCTTGAAAGAGCCAGCTCATTTTCACAAGGGCCTTCCAAACCCCCATTCCCACGGTACTTAGTAAACACATCCAACATACTCGACAATCTGTTAAAAACAATGGAGGGAAGGAAAAGGAAGAGAAGATATGTTTTTGCCTTATAATCCAGGTGGATATTCAAACAGAATAATAATATAATTTACCACTCAAACTGGGACAATGGAAAGGATTCTATTAATAACTATGCTGGGGCAATACATGTAAACCAGAACTGTTCCTACATGGCAGGACATATGGTTGCCATATAGATCAAATAAGTAAAATCCAATCTTCAATGACAAAACATCTGGGGAACTGAATATAAAATGATACAGAGTAAAATAAAATGTAAAATAGGACAAAAAGAGCATCTTGTCATAAATAAAGAAAACAAATTTATGCCTCAAATTTGGAAACACCCAAGAATAGTGAAAAATTAGTCATTTTAGCATTAGTGGGCACAAGCAAGATATAATAGACAAAAAATCAAACCATTCACTATATATTGATTAAAAAGTCTAAAATTCAACATACTGAGAACTCCAAATGCTGGCAAGATATGGGCTTTAGTTAATAATGTATCAATAATGGCTCATCAATTTTAATAAAAGTACCACAGTAATGCAAGATGTTCATAATAGAGGAAAACTGGGGGTTGGAGGGAGAGGAGATATGGGAATTTTTCATTTGTTTTTTCTCTAAACTTTCTTTTCTCTAAAAGCAAAGTCTATTATTTAAGAAAGTGAATATCAATATCTGGAATATTATCATGACCTGGTGGTGGCAGGAAATCAAAGAACCCTACTGCAGGCATAAAGGGGCCCAAGGCAGCAACACAAGACAGGTGTTTGCATGGAATAAAGAGCTGGAAGAAAGGAAATAGATTATTTATTTTTAAGTCTTGTTAAATAAGAAAATCCATCCAGGCATGACTGAGAAGATTCATTTGGGCCCTATAGAGGCTTATAGTTAGTCCCAATATCATGCTCAGCATTCATGATAAATAAATTACTGTGAGCAGATTCATGTTGGATTGGCTTCTCCTTCTCTTGGGATTGCTCCTTGGACAGGCTCCAAAAATATAGTGTGTTGAGAATCCAGGGGAAAGATCGAAATGGAAATGTTAGACAAGGTTCACCTGAGGCATTAGTATGAAGTGGAAATGCAGAGATATAGACTGGAATACACCAGAAGAACTCGAGAACACACACACCACTAGGAACATCTTTAATGGGGAAGTTGAAGTTCTCTATAGGAGAACTAGAGTCCAGGAGAACTTTCAGAGGTGATGAGACTCCTTTACAGGTGTGATGCCCAATACAGCAAACATTAGTCACGTGTAGCCACTGAGAACTTGAAATACGGCTAGAGTGACTAAGGGAATAAATAAGTCATATCCAACCCTTGTGACCCCATGGACTATACAGTCAATGGAATGCTCCAGGCCAGAATACTGGAGTGGGTATCCTTTCTTTTCTCCAGGGTATCTTTCCAACCCAGGGATCCAACCCAGGTCTCCCACATTGCCTGTGGATTCTTTACCAGCTGAGCCACCAAGGAAGCTCCCAAGAATACTGGAGTGGGTAGCCTATTTTTCTCCAGTGGATCTTCCCAACCCAGGAATCGAACTGGGGTCTTCTGCACTGCAGGTGGATTTTTCACCAACTGAATGATGAGGGAAGGCCTAATTTAATTTTAATTAATTGCAGTTAAATCAACCACGCATGGCAGTGACTTTGACAATGCAACACAGTAAAACAGGATGCATATAGGGGGCACACATGAGCATATGATACGGCACACAAGTCCATGGCTATGGGAATTAGCAGTTGATTGTGTCACTGAGATCAAGCCTGGACAAAAACAGATTTGGTCTAGAAGGATTAAGATGCTAGACATGAAGGTATGCAATGAAACAGGTAACAAGTGACAAAGGCCAGATGATAAATGAAAAGTAGAAAGAGAAACTGAGAAATGTGGAGTTGAAGGCAAATAAGCAGGATAAATTAAACTATCAGAGAGAACTCTTGGTCACTGTACACTGGTGTTGTCACTGAAAATAAATGGACTTTGGGTAAGAAGTTGACTTGCATGGAGAATAATGAGCTGAGAGTGAGGCATTCTGAGGTAGCTGAGGAATATTCAGAATGACTTAAAAATATGGGGAGAGAACTTAGGTAACAAGGTAGGACTGAGATAAATATGTCGGCATTATTTACATAGGGTCAGAAATTGAAATCACAGAAGGAGAAGAATGAATCTGAGTGACTATCCACAGTAAGTAATTCAGAGAATTAAACAGAAGCATCCAAACTGGAAAAAGCAGACTATATTCCTGTTCATTAAATTTTAAAAATTTTATTTGTCTTGACCTACTGTCTTCCTCCCCTCTGGTTGCCCTCTCCAGCCGCTTTTAGGTTTCTAAAATTCTTACAGTTAGACTTTTCCTCTAGATTTTGGCTTTCTTTATCAGAGAATTTGCCTTATAATGAATATTAAATAAACTTCAAAGATTTTTTTTGTTAAAATAATCTCTCAGAAGGGAACCCTCATACACTGTTGGTGGGAGTTAAACTGGTACAACCATTTAAAAAGATACATGCAACCTCAATGTTCATAGCAGCATTATTTACAATTGTCAAGACATGAAAGCAATCTAAGTATCTATCCATCAACAGATGAACGGATAAAGAAGACATATATATATTATGCTGGGTGAAATAAATCAGAAAAAGAAAAATGCTGCATGATATAACTTATATGTGAAATCTCAAAAATAAAACTGGTGGAATATGACAAAAAAGAAAAAAAATCTCTCTTTTCCTTCAAATATCTCTGAATACCTTTCTCTGTGTCAAGTTATACTAAATTCATCTCTGCTTCTATTCCCACCCCCTGGAAGAGAAAGAAGTTAAATAAAATGTTTGTTCTTCCTGCCAAATAAGCTACTGTTGATTGCTTTCACATCTTTATTAAGTTCCTTGTTAGTGTGTAAGTTATTTTGCACAGGGTTTCTTGTTCATTAGACTAGAAAATTTTAGCTTAAAGTCTACTAGCCCAATAAGCATAATACAAAAACTAGCCTTTAGGAATAAAGCCTCTGGACTCAGCCTGTTTGCACGATTCCTTTTTCAACCATTTCTACACAGAAGGACCTTAGAACAAAAGGTCTTATTTTTACTAATCCTCTTTTTTTTTCATTCACATAATGATAGTGTTATACAAGCTTAATCTATAGGGTAGCTATGAAAATTAAAAAAAGAAAATATATTTCAAGTGCTTAGTATATTCCTGGCACACAATGAATGGTTATTGACTTTTTAACTGCATTTATTCAAAATACAAAGTTTATTTATGCTATCAAAGGAAAGTGATATCATTATTTTATGTACCTCTAAGAAAAGAGGAAAATTCTGGCAAATTATAAAATGCCATTGACTACTAGAAGCATGTCAATTTCAAAGGCTTAACGTGAAGAAATATGTGTCTTAGAATTCAGTATATCTAGTGGCGATTTATGGGGTCGCAAAGAGTCGGACACAGCTGAGCGACTGAACTGAACTGAGTGGCATTTGTGGCTTTCAAAATTTAGCAGTTGCTGTGATTTCTATGACTGACTAGGATCCATTTATACCAAAAACACAGCTGTGAGAGCCTGTATGAAGATGGACAATATAAATCCAGGGAATATCCATAGGGTTCTAGATTTAGATCGACGTGGGTTCAAACCCCTGCTCTATTACTTACCAATAGTGTATGTACCCTTCCATAAGTTATTTAACTTGTCTACCCTGTAGCTGTAACATGGAAATAACGACAGCTCTGAATTTCTAAGATGAGTCTGCGTGTTAAATAGGCAGCAATACCCACGAAGCCTTCAACAAAGTACCTGGGAAATACTCAGTGTTTAAAGAATTAGTACTTGCTCGCCATTAGCAGCAGCACAGTGCCTTATGCTCCAGGGTCTAGGGGCAGACCAATGTTGGGATGAGGGGAGGGATTCAGGGATAAGCTCAAATATACGTGGGACCTGCTAAAAAGACTATGCCTATAAATCAAAGAGAAAACTTTAAACGTACCTCAGAAAAAAGATACTTGCTGGTTCTGCAAAAATAAGTCATTTTTAGAGACAGTGACACAATGTCCTACAGTCTCTCAGTTTTACTTTTAAACATAAATACTTTTTAAAAGCCAATGTATTACTGTGTGTGTGTGTGTGTGTGTCTACGTACATTTGGGGTGAGGCTGGGGAAAAAGATAAAATTTGTCTGTGGAAGTCAGTTTTTGTTTGTTGTTTTTTTTTTTAATACCTTGAATTACCTTTCCTATGAGAATTTCAGTCATATTTCAAAACAAGGAAAAATTGCTCCTAACACTCAAAAACAAAGGTAAATGGGAAAAAGATTAAATTATAAAATCATTATGACCAGAAATGGATATATTTTATATCATCTTTATCATTAATAAAAGATTCTGACATCTAATCAAGGTTGAAATCAGAGCAGTCTGATTGATTTAAGTGTATGCTCCTGACCTGACTTCACAAAAGGCGGTGAGGGGAGAAATGCATACATTATGATGCATTAGCATGCTTTAGAGTGATTCGTCTCATGGTACCTAATAAATGACTTTACATTGACATAAACACAAGTTAGTGTACTATTAAGTACCATAAATCATCATATTTGGTAGTGGGAGTAGACGAGAAACATTAATGGAGCTTGAATTTGTTTCAGGTGTTTGAAACTCAATGCATTCACTCACTGCTACACATTAAACAGATAAAGAAATATCTTTCCAAGTAGGAAAACGGGTTAACCATTTGTTTTCCACACACAATATAGTGAGTGCTAAACAGCTGCTAAAATAAGGGTACAGTTTAGGGTCTAAAGGCTGACTAACTTCCAGGAAAAGGATACCAGGATGACTATACCTGTTGTAATATCCACATCCATTCTGAACTGTCACTGCCTCCAGTGCTCTCCATGCTAAATATATTTAATTTCAAACCTGTCCAAAAATTTCAGACTTCTAAGTTCAGATAAAGGACTTCATTTGAGGAATAAAAAGAACACCTACATAAAGAAGGCTTTACTATAACAACACTCAGGCTTTGTACTCAGTAGGAAGAACCAAACACGGAGTCTACGAAGTTAAGAAAGGTTGCATCAGAGGGGCTAGTTCCAAAGACATGGAAGAAATTTTAGGAGCATCTATCAAAAGACAATGCATTATAACTACCAAAAAGAGGGTGAGGATTTTGGAGGGGCTGACAATGTATTTGAGAGATTGAAGTTTGCTGTCAAATCAGCAGCAGAAGGGCAATAGAGAGTTATAGTTCATGGAATTTGAGTCTGAGACCAGAGGTGTTTGAGTTTCTTGAATCTGAGCCAATGACTTAGGATTGTAATCAAGACAGAACCAATGGCTTAAATAACAGTAAGAACTACAACTACGAAAAAGAAAAAAAAGGCAAGCAATTTACTTCTGAAAATGTAGTAAAACTCAGTGAATGGAACTAGGGTATAAATTCAAAGCTGATCTAACTATAGAGCTGGGGTTTCCCTGGTGGCTCAGTGGTAAAGAACCCATCTTCCAAGCAGGAGACACAGGTTTGATCCATGGGTTGGGAAGACACCTTGGAGAAGGAAATGGCAACCCACTTCAGTATTCTTGCCTGGGAAATGCCATAAATAGAGAAGTCTGGCAGGCTACAGTCCATGGGGTTGCAAAAGAGTTAGACACAAGTTAACGACCAAATAACAACAAACTGTAGAGCTTCCATTTATTCAACTTCTGAACTACTGAGTAGGCTCCTTAAATTCTCCTTGCTAGAAAAACAATTAATTGCAGAGAACCTGAAATTATAGGCAGAGCTTAAATGGCTGAAACTTCCAAAATTTTAGAAGTATGGGAGTAGGGAGGTAGGAATCACATTCTACAAAGGGACATAAAAATAATAAATCTGTGAGGTATGGAAAAATCAGAGTAAAAGGGACCATAATCTTTCACTCCACAGTGCTAAAGTCTCAAAATTGATCAAAAATATTTAAATTTTTATTTTAAAATAATATTACTTATTGAACAGTTGCAAGAAAAATATGGAGATTCCCATATACCATTTGTTCAGGTTTCTCTAATCTTAAAATTTGGTTTAGTCACAGTATGATTGTGAAACCAAAAAATATTTAGACCTTACTAGAATTTCACCAACTTTCCCACTAATGCTCTCTTTTCTGGCCCAAGATTCAACAGACAATCCCATCCTCAATTTAGTTATCATGTCTCTAGTCTCCTCCAATCTGGGGCATTTTTTTAGTATTTGTCCAAAGTGACCCTACCAGTTTTGAAGAGTAATGGCCAGCTGCTTTATAACATCCCTGTATATGTGGGTTTAAATGATGGTCCTCCATGATTAAACTGAGATTATGTATTTTGGTAAGAATACCACAGGGGTGGTGTTTTGTCCATTCAGGGGATGCATGATATCAGTGTATCTTATCACTGGTGATATTAACTTTGATAGCTTTTTTTTTTTTTTTTTCTCCTGAGCTTCTCCACAATAAATAGAAATTTATCTGTCAGAGTGTTTTGGAAAGTATTCCTGTGTTGTTAGAGAGAAAGAGAGGCAATGCCCTGAGGCTGTTCTTCAGGGCAAACCCTCCAGGAACAGACATCACTGGTCTCCTGTGACAAATTCGAAACACTGCAGATGCCGAGAGGAATAACTGGCCCCAAGGATATGCAATGGCATGATGCATTCAGGTTGCTGTAGACTTGGACCATAATAGACATCAGGTTGGTGCCCCAGGGTTCCATGTTTAAAGCCCCAGTTGCTACCCTGGGGCATTTTTTCTCCTGGAAAGCTACAGATTTTGAGCCCACACATATGTAGTTCACTGCTCTGTTTTAGCTTAGGGTAATCTCCCATCTACACAGAGTTTGGGCCACATCCAGTTTTTTGATACCGGGTTGGAACCCTGGGACAAGGTGCCATGGCAGTATAACTCTGACTGAGGGACTGGGCTTAGTGATGATGAAGCTTGAGGTTTTGCTTGATAAATAGCTTGAGCCAGACTTTTCATCTCATCTGAAAAGAGGCACCCAAATGCCTGGTGGGCCAGCTGTCTGTCAGGCACTGTCCAGCACTCTGCTTTGTGCTTTGAGATGCCAGATCAAGTGTTCAGCCATTAACTCAGTTCTGATGAAACTGCTTTGGCGTAAGTCTCTAGAGGTGGCCAGATGTGGGCTAGGGCAAAGGAGAAGGCAAGGATGAGATGGTTTTCAAATTGCTGATTAAGAAACTGGAATGTTATTTTCATGGCCTTTGGTAGAATTAAGGGCCCTGAATAAAAAACAAAATTTTATTTAATTCTCCCTCCCCAGGTAATGTTTTCTTTATTTTTCCTCTTAGCTTATCCTGATGGTAGGGTAAAATAACCTGGTAGCATATGAAAAGCAGCCATTGGGAGGACAGGAAAGAGGAAAAGAATCATGTATAAGACTCAAAGAAGTAATTCAATCAGTAAGTAGATATGTTGGCTAAGCATCTGGGGAAGACAGAGTGGCTAAAAGAAGGTGGGTTTGCAGTAGAGGCAGCAGCGCTGGCATCAATATTCGTATAACACAAGGGTGAAAAGCTTCACTAGGCTTTCAAGTAAAATATCAAAGAATGCCAATCATGAACCGACAGCAGTTTTCACAGCTGAAGGTGAGTCAATATTGCTTAACATTTTTCTGTGGTTACTGGCACTGCATTCTCTACAGTCATATTGGGACTGCCTATGTCGCTGCAATACACAAATGGGACAAGATGGCAGTTTCCTCAGAAAGTCTTTAAGAGCATGCAGATGAGTTCAGCTGGGAATGTTACCATCAGATCACAGAACTATTTTTTCCTTCAGCTAACATCAAACACTGGGCAGGAGGCAGTAAAATAACAAAGATATAAATGGAGAAAGAACAATCAAAGAACACTAGCAATAATTGAAAAGCAAATTATATCACTAAGAAAAAGCAGCATAAAACGAAGCAAACCATTACAGCCCATCCTTGTGGTATCTTTGAAGTCAAAGTTTAATTTATTCTCTTTCTGTGTGTGAATACAATAAACACTTTCATACAATGTAAATCTCATCTTTTTTGGATTTGGATTTGACTAAGTGCCAGTAACTTCTGTTAATCAGGACAATGAAGGTGCAAACATATATCTGTCTAGGGCCTTAATAAACTTTGAAAACTGTAGTTTAACAAACTGTCTTTTCATCTCAAAATGGGATTATAACTCATGGTGGAAAATGTCATTAGCATTTGCTCTAGTTGGTGAGAGTGTAGGCTTCTGCCTTTATAGATGAGAAAACAAAAGCTCATGAGATTAAATATTTTCCCCCAAGGACATCTACTGACTCATACAAATGATACTGGAGAAGAGAAAATAGAAGAAAAATTCATTCGGTTCTAGTTTGGTACTATTTCTTAAATTTCATTTGGTGCTACCTGTTAAGTACCTCTTCCCCTTCAGGTGTTATATAACTTTATCTTCACAAAAATCCTGTGCTATATTAATATACTCATTTTATGGGTATGGAAATTAAGGATTAATGAGGTGAAATAATTCATTTAAGTTCACTCACTGAGGAAGTAGCTGAGCAAAGGTTTCCAACTGATGCTTTGTCACCAAATATTATGCTCTTATATTCTATGCTGAAATGAAAATTACAATCCTGTCTAATGTATCCTCTAACAAAAATAAAGGGGTCATCTTTCTCATTATTTACTTAAGCTCCCCAAACTCTACTTGCTCACGTTCAGGCACAGAAAATAATATTTTCTTTCTTCAAAGATCCTTAAAACTTTTCCTATAGGGGAAATACTTGAGAGTTTGGTGAACAAATTTTTCAGCAGTGATTTTCAAGAGATGGTAATAACCTCCATCTCTTTAAATGCTTTTATAAAATACATCATGCTTGACAGAAATTATCTCAGAAAAACTAATGTAATGGAGGGTGGGAGATAGAGAATCAGAGGTTCTGACAGGGCAACTGCCTGCGAAGTGTAGTGCTTCTTACTCCTTGAGATTAGAGATAAATTAATCGCTGAGTCCCCAGGTGCCCAAGTATAGGGAAAAAATGTAAGTGTGTGTATATAATGAAGTGATTTTGAGGTGGAAGCAAATTGGAAGCCATGATTCACCTGTGCCTTTAAAGGTTTGATTTTATGCAGAACTAAAAAGTAGGAGATGAAAAATTGGTCATTAAATGAAAAACCAGAGGCTTTGATTATTGGAGGGAATGGAAATAATATTCTGGAAACTAGCCCATATTTAATTGTTTATATCCTATTCAATCACTGATGCACACATAGGCCCGCAGTCTGTTAGCCTGTGTCTTCATGTCCTTCTTTGAACCTCCAATCATACAATAGATGGAATCAATGCATTCTGAGGCCACACAACTAGCTACAACAGGATGACTGTGCTTCCTGAGATGGATCAAGTTCAGCTCACTCCTGAATGCTCTGTGTTAATCTATAGCCTAAGTAAATGACATAAACAGTTTCTGTTGGAGTGTTAGGTAAATTAAACGGATTGCACAGGTGAATGGGGTTTATGACAAAGATCATATCTGTGCATTGAAAACAAGTAAATCATTAAGTAATCTACTGTGAAAATAAATTCATTTAATATTTGGAGTCTAAAGATATGAATGGAATAGATGAAAAATTAATTATTAATTGAATCAAGAAACCCTTTATTCACACTAGGATCATAGGGAAGGCTGAAGTGATCCTTCAGTGGCCCTTGCTTAGTGGTCTCACTGTTCCAGTGCTATGGGCAGCAACCGAGAACTGGGAAAAAAGACTCAAGAACTTGAACAAGCTTGCTTTGCTCCAAATTAGTCTAAACACTGCTGCTATTCAAAATCTAATACCCAGAGTTGTTTGTGTTGTTCAGTCGCTAAGTTGTGTCTGATTCTTTGCAGCCCCGTGGACTGCAGTACTCCAGGCTTCCCTGTCCTTCACCATCTCCTGGAATTTTGCTCAAGCTCACGGTCTATTGAGTCAGTGATGCCATCCAACTATCTCATCCTCTGTTGTCCCCTTCTCTTCCTGCCTTCAATATTTTCCAGCATCAGGGTCTTTTCCAACGAGTTGGATTTTCACATCAGGTGGCCAATCCAGAGTTAAGTTTAAAATTGCATGTATATTTCACCTAAATATATATTTACTCATAGAGAAACATGATTTGAAGCAAGTGTATCTCACAATGCTTTGTGTTTACTTGTTCCTTTATAATATCTTCTTTTTCTTTTTCTTTTGTTATTCCTTTGCCAAACTTCCTCTCCTAATGAATTCACCCTTTTAGGTGACTATGTGTTACATATCAAATACAGATCATCCAAAACTAAATTTATTAATGTTTCTTGGTTACCTAAAGTTACAAACACGCATCTCATCAACTACATATAGAAAAGAGTCAAAAATATGATTTTAAAATATGGGAATATGTTCATCAAGGAAGAGCAGAGGAAAACTCCAAAATCATATACTACCTAACATTTTTTAACAGATTTTGAAAAGTCTACAATATAACTGTATTAGTCCCATAGCTGCTGAAACAAATTACCATAAGCTTAGCGGCTTAAAACAACACAAATTTATGACCTTACAGTATTGGGGATCAAAGTCCAAAGTTAGTTTCACTGGTCTAAAGTCAAGATGTCTTTAGGAAAACATTCCTTCTGGATGCTGTGGGAGAAGAGGGGTAGAGGGGGAGGGCCTGGTTTCCTTGCCTCTGTTTCCAGAGGCTGCCCACATTCTTTGGATCATGGCCCTGTACTATTCCCATCTCTGGTTCTGTCATCATATCTTCTCTGATTATCTCTCACTCTGACATTCTTGCCTCCTTTTTATAACACCCTGTTTTCACCTGGTATACTTCAGGAAAACTTTTCCATCTCAAGATCCTTAACCACATTTCAAAGTCCCCTTTGCCTTATTAGTAACATATTCACAAGTTCTGGGGATCAGGATGTGGACATCTTTGGGAAGCTATTATTCTGCCTCTGTATTATCATCAGTGTAGTCAATTAATTGAATCTAAGAGAAGAATAAGAAAAGAGTTTTGTCCACAAATAGCTAACATTATGTATCCCTTTCTGTAAGCTCTTCCCTCTGATTTTGCATTTATTCATGATACATTAAACCGTTCTGATTCTTGACTGTGTTTACGTAAACTTGCTTGTGGTAGATTGTTTAGAGTAGCTCCAATTATTCATCTCCTTGACTGTTTACCCTTGCAAATCAGTTCAGTTCAGTCACTCAGTTGTGTCCGACTTTTTGCAATCCCATGGACTGCAGCATGGCAAGCCTCCCTGTCCATCACCAACTCCCAGAGTTTACTCAAACTCATGTCCATTGAGTCAGTAATGCCATCTAGCCATCTCATCCTCTGTCATCCCCTTCTCCTCCTACCTTCAATCTTTCTCAGCATCAGGGTCTTTTCAAATGAGTCAGTTATTCACATCAGGTGGCCAAAGTATTGGAGTTTCAGCTTCAGCATCATTCCCTCCAAAGAAGTCCCAGGGCTGAACTCCTTCAGAATGGACTGGTTGGATCTCTTTGCAGTCCAAGGGACTCTCAAGAGTCTTCCCCAACACCACAGTTCAAAAGCATCAGTTCTTTGGCACTCAGCTTTCTTTATAGTTCAACTCTCACACCCATACATGACTACTACAAAAACCATAGCCTTGACTAGACAGATCTTTGTTGGTAAAGTAATGTCTCTACTTTTTAATAGCCATCTAGGTTGGTCATAACTTTTCTTCTAAGGACTAAATGTCTTTTAATTTCATGGTTGCAGTCACCATCTGCAGTGATTTTTTAGAGCCCCCCAAAATAGTTTGTCACTGTTTCCACTGTTTCCCCATCTATTTGCCATCAAGTGATGAGACCAGATGCCATGATCTTCGTTTTCTGAATGTTGTTTTAAGCCAACTTTTTCACTCTTCTCTTTCACTTTCATCAAGAGGCTCTTCAGTTCTTCTTTGCTTTCTGCCATGAGGGTGTGTCATCTGCATATCTGAGGTTATTGATATTTCTCTCCTGGCAATCTTGATTTCAGCTTGTCCTTCATCCAGCCCAGCATTTCTCATGATGTACTCTGCATATAAGTTAAATAAGCAGGGAGACAATATACAGCCTTGACGTACTCCTTTTCCTCTTTGGAACCAGTCTGTTGTTCCATGTCCAGTTCTAACTCTTGCTTCCTGACCTGCATACAGACTTCTCAAGAGGCAGGTCAGGTGGTCTGGTATTCTCATCTCTTTCAGAATTTTCCATAGTTTGTGGTGATCCACACAGTCAAAGGCTTTGGCATAGTCAATAAAGGAGAAATAGATGTTTTTCTGAAACTCTCTTGCCTTTTTGATAACCCAACAGATGTTGGCAATTTGATCTCTTGTTCCACTGCCTTTTCTAAAACCAGCTTGAACATCTGGAACTTCACAGTTCATGTACTGTTCAAGTCTGGCTTGGAGAATTTTGAGCATTACTTTACTAGCGTGTAAAATGAGTGCAATTGTGCAGTAGTTTGAGCATTCTTTTGCATTGCCTTTCTTTGGGATTGAAATGAAAACTGACCTTTTCCAGTCCTGTGGCCACTGCTGAATTTTCCAAAATTGCTAGAATATTGAGTGCAGCACTTTCACAGCATCATCTTTTAGGATTTGAAATAGCTCAACTGGAATTCCATCACCTCCACTAGCTTTGTTTGTAGTGATGCTTCTTAAGGCTCACTTGACTTTGCATTCCAGAATGTCTGGCTGGGTGAGTGATCATACCATTGTGATTATCTGTGTCCTGAAGATCTTTGCAAATGTGAGTCTGCAATTTCTCCCATCAAGCTAAAGCAAAGTCACTTCAGTCGTGTCCGACTCTGTGCGACCCCATAGACGGCAGCCCACCAGGCTCACCCATCCCTGGGATTCTCCAGGCAAGAACACTGGAGTGGGTTGCCATTTCCATCAAGAGGTGAAATATATTTCAGTACATTATAATCTGGCTTGTTTTGTGATGATTTTGGCCAATACAATATGGAGATGAGATGTGCAAGCTCTGAGCGGAGATCTCCAGAGCCCTCAGGAAGTTCCACTGTCTTTCTTGATACTTCTATGACCTGAGCATAAATCTGGGCAACCCACTGGAGGAGGAAAGACCACATGGGGCAGAACAGAGTTGTCCTAGCCCTGGAACCATCCCAGAGTAGCCAGACTCCTGCTCACTCGGCAACTGACCGTAGATAAATGTGCGAGGCCAGAAAACACTAGATAAACTTTCCAGCTCACCAGAAAATTGTAAGCAATCACAGATGTATATTGTTTAAAGATTCTAATTTCAAGGTGGTTTGTTATGCAGCAAATGCTAATGGATACATCACATGATATAATAACAATTTCTTATTGTTACAAATGGATATGGCATTTTCTCTGAAATTTATAATCTTAGATTCTTATAAGTTCTTAAAAACTCTATTAAAATCATGTTCCATTTCATTTATTCGGGATAATGCCTGTTTGAATTTATGTCTTTGAATTATTGTCTGCCTCATGAGCATAAAAATACTCAGTGCAAAAGTTCATTCTATGTTGCTTTTATAAGGAGTTTTACAGTTGATCACAATAGGTTGTGTCTCTTTTGAAATTATAAAATGCCAGCAGGTAAATTATTTTAAGATTTTCTCATTAAGTTTCTATTGCAATTATATTAAGGTAAATTGTTTTAACAAAAGCTCTGGAATACAGTGACTACTTTTAGGGGTTAAGAGCATCTCTATTTTATGAGCTTATATTTTTATAGAAACAACATTGGCTCTTTTACCAATTAACAAATATTTTCTAATCTGTTAATGGACACTTTTTAATAAAGACATGTTTCTCCTATGTTGACTTTTAGTGTTTTAAACAAATATATTTGTGTGCATATCTGTAAATATGTGTACATACATATGAACCTCAATAATTTTATGAAATTTTTCTTAACAAGTGCCTATTGCTGAAGAGTTCCCCTCTACAACAACACAAAAATGCAGTTCTTGTTTATTATTGTTGAGATGAATTCCTAACTGTAATAACCTTTCTTATCTGAAATTATTTTTTGTGTTTAATTTAAATATCATAAATATTGAATACCTTTCCCCACATCACCAATATCTCAATAGAGGGTCTCCATAAATATAAATGTCAGTTATAAAGTAGTTAGTATATTTTGGATAACTTATGCAAATCAATATTATGCCATTAACTTATAATAATAACAAAGTATTGATATAAGAAAGAAGAAAGGGATCTATAAAAACAAAGAGTTAAACGTTAAGTTGTATAAAATTGCTAGCTAAGCTTTTGCATGAAATACATAGTTTTAAGTTGAACTAGGACTCTTTTTGCATGCCTAGTAACAGAATATGATTCATTGGAAGAAAGAAGTTAATTTCTCATTGGATTCTCATTTTTCTTTTCTTTTTTTCCTCCTTGTTTTAGAAGTCATATGGAATTTATATAGAGAGTTCTGCAACCATTACTAACATTCATTCATAAGAACTTATTCTAAAATTCATGTTCATTTCTACAGATGAAAAATGTCTAAACACACAATCCATGTTTTAAACATTTAGGGAAATACCATGTTATGGCATAGTACCATAGAATGGCTAGAACACAGTGTATTAAAGATGTTAACCAAATTTAATTTTTGAAAACCAAGAGGTGTTTTCACATCTGATTTCTTTCCATAATTATTCTTATAGGCACCAGGTCCAAAAATCACATACCAACCAATAGTAGTAATCTCACATTTCAACCAGAAACCATTATTAATGTTTTATTTTTTAAAAATATTGTATTTAAGCAGCTACATCTGTTCCAGATGAGGATAGGTCCTATTACATAATTTATAAGAATGGTATTTTCTATCTTTAGCCAATTCTTTAATTAATTATCTTGGGTAAATATTCAGAATTATAATACTAAAGTCAACAGAGATGAAGCTCTTTTCTGAGGCTTAACTTAATTCATTAAGGTAAGAATAAATGACAGTGTAAGGATCTATGTTACGTGTTCCCCAGCTCCCAGGCATCCAACTGTGTATGGGTTGTGTGTGTGTTAGTCGCTCAGTCACGTCCAACTCTTTGTGACCCCATGGACTTTGGCCCACTAGGCTCCTTTGTCCAGGGGATTCTCCAGGCAAGAATAGTGGGGGTTGCCATTTCCTTCTCCAGAGCATCTTCCAGACCCAGGGATCAAACCAAAAGATATTATAAAGCCATAAACAAAAGATTTGCACCTATAAAGTAAAAAGGAGGGAAACAAAGTCCTCAAATGGAGATTGGCAAGTATCAACAGTTTGATTTTTTTTGAGACATTCTCTAGCTTCAACATAATCTCATATATATAACTTTTTATCCTTTATTCTCATTAAACCTAGTTGAGTTACTTGATATACAACAATGGTCTCATCATAACTATAATATGTCCCAATAAAAACCTGAGAGCAAATATTAGCAAAATAATTTATTTTGAAAATTTTTCTATTTCTGTGAAGCCTTCAACAAAGGCTAATTATCCATTAACAAGAATAGGACCGTGCCTCCCTGATAACTGTCACTAAGCTTAAAAAAAAAAAAATAGAGCATGGAGTTTACTTCCCAATGGAAAACCTGAGATTATTTATTAATTATTTATGAAATTCAACTATAATCTCTTTTGTAGGGACTCTACTGAGTGTGATACATTCAAGCAATTTCAGTTTAAGCAGTAGTTGCTTTTAACTGACAACAGAAATATAAATGTGGTATTTGTTAACAATGCTGCTAATCCTATTTCCTGTATTTGAATAAATGTCCCCTTTAGCTAATAGACATGTTTTATAGGTGACATTATAGTACACCATAATCACTGAGGTATAATCATCCTTAACCACAAAATACTCCAGACTGTATGCCCTGTGGTATAAATATAATATCAATAATTCTTACAAGATGCCTGAGAAGTAGCAGACTAAGGCACACATTCACAGTGCTAAGCTGCACACAGCTAGAAGTCAATGGCAGGTGTCAGGATTAAAATCTAGGTCACAGCTGGTTCCCGAGCCTCGGCTTGTTCCCCTTCACCATCGTTCCTGATAAATCCTGATAAACCCTCCCGGAGCTGAATGCGGCACCGTTTCTTAGATGTTTGAAGTGCAAAGACTGCAAGAAGTTGTCCTTACCTCTAAGGAACTTACAACCTCGCTGCAGAAATAAGGCATATGCATGAAGAAACATCCACAGAAAAGGGCCTATCAGAGCTGTTTTGGTGGGAGTGAAAGGAGATCAAGTGCCCAAAGGAACAGACCATAGAGGAAGTCAATAACAGTGGATGCCACGTTTCACACTGTATGACATGGTTGCTTCAGGATATCTGTCTAGAATAGTGGAGGGGTGGAGAAACTATATGCTTAGAAATGGAAGGCTAGGCAAGCTGCCTATGTTGTCTATTATAAATGTGGACTCTCAATCAATGGCTCCTTACCTTCCGGCTGTACTCAGCTGGTCCAGCTTGTCTGTTTCCACTCCGTGGTGCTTCAAACACACTCCTCAGCTCATCAAGGGCGATGGAGAACCGTTCAATCCTGTGCCGACCACTCAGGGAACCCTCCTCCAGCACTTCCAGCTGACCACAGTCCCTAGGGTAGTCACTTCTGTCCTCAGGACACTTCCCTTCAGGCTCTGCACTCAATACCTCTTCTCTGACACTTCGGAGCAGACTTGGAGGATCTGGAGGTCCAAGTGTTGATGCTACCTCTTCTTCAGGTTCAAGCAATTTGTTTTCTTGAGGCTGGAAAAGCCTGCAACGACTGCCCCTGGGACTGTACTCGCTTTTCTGGTAATCGCTGGATTCCCATTTCTGCCGCAGGAGGTTCAGAGAGCCCTTCTGCATTGGGAATATGGATGATTCCAGGTTGTCCTGCAATATCAAAAGTCCTTTCATTAAAGATATGTGTGAATAATTTTCTAAACACTGCTTAGGCACGCTAGATCTTGGGATTTGTATTCCAGTATAGAAATCCAGCTTTCCTATATAATTTCTGGCTCATGACTTGACCCTTCAAAGTTATGTCAGTTAACTGAGAATTAGATTATAGAGAGGACTGATTTGTACAGCTATGGACAGTTGTGTCCAACTCTTTGCAACCCCGTGGACTATAGAGTCCATCGAATTCTCCAGGCCATAATACTGCAGTGGGTGGCCTTTCCCTTCTCCAGGGGATCTTTCCAACCCAGGGATCCAACCCGGGTCTCCTGCATTGCAGGCAGATTCTTCACCAGCTGAGCCACAAGGGAAGCCCAAGAATACTGGAGTGGGTAGCCTATCCTTTCTCCAGCAAATCTTCCCAACCCAGGAATCGAACCGGGGTCTCCTGCATTGCAGGCGGATTCTTTACCAACTGAGCTATCAGGGAAGCCCTAAGTCATGGACATTTGACTATAAATGTCGATTTATAGGCAAAACTATAGAACCATACATATATATCAAAACCGTCTATAGACAAAACTAGGAAAACATTCTTTTCTTCCCTTTTCTTTTATGTTAAATCAGCCAATAATTACTTACAAAGTAAAATTTAAGCAATACTCTCTCATCATTTAGTATGTTCTGTTAGTCATTCAGTCATGTATGTTCTGAGGAAAGAGCAATTTAACAAGTCCAACAAGGATATCGTTCCCAGGTGGTGCTAGGGCTAAAAAGAATCCATATGCCAATTCAGGAGACTCAAGAGACATGGGTTTGATCCCTGGGTAGGGAAGATCCCCTGAAAAAGGAAATGGCAACCCACTCCAGTATTCTTGCCTGGGAAATCCCATGAACAGAGCAGCTTAGCATACTACAGTCCATGGGGTCGCAGAGTCAGACACGAGTGGGTGATTTAACAACAACAGGAAAAAAGGGGGTTTATTTTCTGCCTGTAACCATTCAGGACTTCTTTTGTAATTCTTGGTTTCTGCAAATGTATTAACTTAAAAGTTTTGGACTAATAGCTAAAAGCTATTAAACTTTTGCTATAAGAAAAATACTTTGATAATAATTTATATGTATACCTCATTTTAATTCCAACATTCTCAAAATGAGTTAGTTGCTACTATGAATACTATTTCAGGTAAGGAAGTTAAGAATTAATTTGCCTAAGGTTCTGTGTGACAGAGCCTGGATTTGAAATACACCTGTGTGACTGCAGAACCTTCCCTTTTAACCACTGGAGTGTAATGTCCTCTTTGTACTTCAAGTGTCCAATTCATATCTCATTATGAAACTGATTAAATTTTAACTTTGATACAGAGTTTTGTGGTGAGTAGGAAAAAATCAAATTGTAAAATGTCCTTTTACCAGAAACAAACATATACACACACATAAACGAATCATAGGCATCAAGAGCTACACATAAGCATGAATTCTTGTCATAGAAACAGCAACTTTCTGTTGTAACCCAGAGATTCTACACAGTAAATTTGGGGCTTCAAAAAATATATTTTGCTCTTGAAGGGTGATGCTTTTTCCTGGAAAAGTATTAGCACAGTGGGTATGGTAAACAATGTCACTTAGATTAAGTGAGAGTATCTCAAAAGGTCACCTAACTAAATGGCTCCAGACTTCTTTGTCCGCCAACCACATTATAAAAAATGTTTTTATGCACTGTATTTATATGTATATATACATATATGTATATGAAGTGAGCTTGTTTTCATTAAATAATTTTTCACTTTACTATGTGAAATGTCTGATGGTATTTTCTAATATCCTTCACTTAAGAAAATGTTTTCTATCCATTAATTGATTAATGGTAGACTAATGGTTCATAGACTACTGGCTAGGTCTATGCATACAGTAGGAGCTCAATCCCAGGTTGGGTTTTTACCAACTGTGTGACCTTGCAAAAGCTTCATTGGTAAAATGGACTTATATACATTAAGGCTTTATTTTGAGAAATGCATTAGATAATGTGTAAAATGTCTAGTGTGAATTAGATTTTCCAGTAGCTGTCAGTTCCATTCCCAGATCCACCTCTGGCTAAATCATTTTAATCACTCAATCATTTATGCTAAGTAGCAGTCTCCTAGATAAGAAAGCTTTAAAGAAAGAAGTTATTTTAATCCACAAATCCATAGACTGAACAGACTGGAAAATTTGGTTTTAATGATATTGCTAATTAATAAGTTTGGATTAGCCTCTTATTATAGAAAAGTCTCAATAAAGCAGTAGCACCCAACAAGACCTGAATATCTGTTTTAGAGAATGATCAACCTATGGTGAGAGTCTAATCAACATATGCTGAAAATGTCTGTGTCTCATGTGTAAATGGACTTCAGAGAAGATCTCACTAGCAAAGGAAAGAAAAGTAGAAACATCTCACAGCTGGTAATAGTGACCTCATGAGGTTATTTAATGAAAAAATTGTTTCTGAGTCAATCTTGCATAATTAGGAATGCAAAGCTGGGAGGGGGAAAAACTCGAAGATGGAGAAGGAAAACCATTTTTCTCATATAGGAAAGATGATCCTAATATTCAAAACTGACTTGGAAATTCTATCTCTAGATGAAGATGGAATAGGCATATTTTCTCAATTCCTCTGTCTAAATATAGCTAAAAATCCTGGAAATAATACGCAAAATGAAACACAAGAGGACTTTGAAAGAGAAGGCAGACAGTCTAGGAACTTTTGCGCTTGAGGAACAAAATGGAGGTGAATTCCTTGAGTTTTCTTTTAGTCATATATCCAGAACATGTTGCTCCAAGAGCCAGTAACTCAAAGACTCCAATAGGAACAAACAGCCTGCTGTCTCTAGCAAAAGAAGTAGGGAAGGGGAAAGTTAGCAAAACTTTTAGTCAATAATTGCCATACCTCTCTGGACTCCAATGGGGTGTGCTACCATTCAGTTTAACTATCTGGCATTAGCACAGATTCCAAAGGTTAAGGCTTCAGTTCCGCAAGACTGCCCCTACTTCAGAGGCCAGTTATAAGACAAACTGGTTATAAGCTGGGGGGTCTCATGATTCCCTACTCAGGTTTGTTAATTTTCTAGAAGAGTGTATAGAACTCAGAAAGCTACATTACTTAAATGTACCTGTTTACTATAAAGAATGCAACCCATGGACAGTCAAACGGAAAAGGCGCACCGGGCAAGTATGGGGGGGGCTGGGGAGCCTCCCTGCCTTCTCCAGGTGCGCTACTCTCCAAGCACTTTGATGGAGTCACCAACCCGGAAGCTCTCCAAAGTCACCATTTAAAGAGCTTTTGCAAAGGTATCATTATGTCAGGGGAGTTTGTAATTTCCTCAGTTCTGTCTCACCGCAGCTAAAATTTAAAGTGATGGATGGGTTGGTGCTACAGCTCAGTTTTAATTGGCAAGCAAAGGAAAAGAGATCCTCGAGGTGTGAGGGTGGGCCGGCCCAAAAGATGTGAAGCAAAGAAAAGCCCCCGACTCAATTTTGGCTCCTCTTTTTGTATGTTTTTTCTCCTCTCCCTAAGTTTGCCCTATGTAAACTGGGCTAGCCAGAAGGGCTGTTTTACCTGAGATTCTCACTCTGGTCCTTGGACCTTCCTTTGTTCTATGTTCATGGGCTTTTTCCTTTCTTTGTCTTTTAGCCACGGCCATTATGGACTCCTTTTTCCTATTCTAACTACCTAACAGTTACATAGGCATGATTGATCAAATCATGGGTCAGTGATGATTAACTCAATCTCTAGCCCCTCTCCCCTCCTTGCAGGTCGGGGTGTGTGGTTAAAATTTCCATCTTCTAATCACGCTTTGGTGTTTCTGGTGAGTAACCCTCATTTTGAAGCTGTCTTGGGCCCCCAGCCATGAGTCACCTCATCATCATACAAAACACAATCAGTCATCACTTCAGAGATTCTAAGAGCTTTAGGAGCTACGTGCCAGGAGTAAGAGACAAAGATCAAATATATATTTATCACAAATCCCTCATTGACTTCCCTCCCCACTATAACCACGGTATCAGAGAAAACTGGGTGAAGAGCCAGGATTTTCATACCCATTCAATGGTAATAAAGTCTTCCTCCAAGATACCATTGGTGACCATGTAAGGATCATGGATTTCCCTGTAGCTCAAATGGTAAGGAATCTGCCTGCGATGCAGGAGACCTGGGCTTGATCCCTGGGTTGGGAAGTGCCTCTGGAGAAGGGAATGGCAATCCACTCCAGTATTCTTGCCTGGAGAATTCCATGGACTGAGAAGCCTGGCGGGCTACAGTCCACGGGGTCCCAAAGAGTTGGACACGACTGAGCGACTAACACACACACACACACACACACACACACACACAAGGATCGTGTACTTTTGCACCACCTAGTGGTAATGAAACATTTCTTCTCTTCCCTGCCTGTGTCAGAGGACCCTGGAGTTTGCAACTACAACTTTCACCAACATTCACTGTTGGTAGGGGTTCTCTTCTAGCAGAGGTATCAGTAGAGGCTACAGGGGAGGCAATAAAGAGGAGCAATCCCCTCCCCAGCCAGGCTGGATGATATCAGTGAATCCCACCACCACATAACAGTAGTGGATTCCCTTCTCCAGGAAGTCAAAGAACACTAATTGGGGAAACTGGACTTCTACCTCAACTTGGCAATAATGAGGCAACTCCTCCCTTCATCTTCTGAAACAGATTTAGGTAAGATCCAAAGTCCATAATATAGTTGCCCAAGTGTCCAGATACTGAAATGCCATGAAAACTTAAAAGGAGAAAAACAATCAATGGGTAATAACATTGAGGTCACTCAGATATTTGGAATTATCTGGCAAGAATTTTAAAGTAGTCATCATAAAATTGCTAAATGAACAATTACAAACTGCTTTAAACATGTTCAAATGGAAAAGGCTTAGCAAATAGAAGATTAAAAAAAACAAATTGAAATTTTAGAAATGAGATATAAATAAAGCAAAAGAAAAGGAAACTTCACTGGATAGTCTCAGCAGAATGGAAAGGACAAAATAAAGGGTCAATGAACTCAAATACAGAATGATAGAAATTACCTGATGTAAACATACAAAGATAATATAGTAAAAAAAGGTAGAACATCAGAGACCAGTGAGACCATAAAAAAGATCCAGCATTCATGTCATTGGGATCCCAGAAGAAGAAGAGAAAGATGGTGGTGCTGAAAAATATTATTAGACAACATGGATAAAAATTTTCTAACTTTTTAAATAACAAAAGATATGAAAAGACATAGTAAGATATAGTGGAAAAAAAAAGACAGTAAAAAAAGTTGCATGAATCTCTGTGACACATCAAAATAAAATTTCAGAAAAACAAAATTTTGAAAAAAACAGAAATGTTGAAATCAGTAAGAAATATATGAAACCTTACCTATAGAGGAAAAACAATTTGAATGACAGTGAATATCTCATCAGAAACCATGACGTTCAGGAGGAAGTGACAAAATATTTTTCAAGCGCTAATAGAAAATGACTGTCAACCCCAAATTATAGCTCTACCAAAATTAACCTTCAGAAATGAAGGCAAAGTGACAATATTCTCAAAGAAAAACTAAGAGAATTCATTACCATCAAACTTACCCTAAGAGAATGACTAAGGGAGTTCTTCAAATACAAGAGAAACTGTAAAAGAAGAAATTTTGGAACATCAAGAATGAAGAAGGAACAACACAAAGAGCAAAATCACAGATAAATGCATTAGACTTTCTCCTCTTAAATATTCTAAAATATGTTTATGGTTGATGCAATAAGTATAACAGTATCTGATGTGGTACTTAGTATATGGAGATGATTTATTTGAGACAATTATATTATGGACTAGCAACAGTGAAGCGATAAAGAAGGTAAAGTTTCTACATGTCACTCAAGCTGGGAGATTATTGAGACCAACAGATTGTGTTAAGTTATATGTGTATAATGTGAGACCTACAGAAAGCACTTAAAAAATCCATCACATATGAGACACATTAAAATGCACTATAGATAAATCAAAATAAATTCTCACAGATGGCATGAAAAAGTAAAGAGAGAAACAAAAAGCAGAGGGAATAACATAAAACAAAATAAAATGGTGGGCCCAGTAATATTATTATATAGAATATAAATAGTCTAAAAAGACTAATTAAAAGACAGAGACTGCAGAGTAGATAAAAATTATTAGCTAACTAACTATGTGTATATATGGACATTATACTGAGTGAAAAATCCAATCTCAAAAATTCACATAGTGTATGATTATATTTATATAACATTCATGAAATTGAAAAATTACAGATATGCAGAAGAGATTAGTGGCTACCAGAGGTTATGAATATAGGGGTCAGGTGGGTTGACTGAAGCAAAAGATCTGTGAACAGGTGAAACATTTCATATCTTTCTTGCTTTGGTTGTAAAGAATTAATAGCTATAACAAAAGTACAAAAGTCTACACATGATAAAATGGCATGAAAATATATATGACCAGAGATCAAGTTGCCAACATCTGCTGGATCATGGAAAAAGCAAGAGAGTTCCAGAAAAAACATATATTTCTGCTTTGTTGACTATGCCAAAGCCTTTGACTGTGTGGATCACAATAAACTGTGGAAAATTCTGAAAGAGATGGGAATACCAGACCACCTGACCTGCCTCTTGAAAAATCTGTATGCAGGTCAGGAAGCAACAGTTAGAACTGGACATGGAACAACAGACTGGTTCCAAAGAGGAAAAGGAGTACGTCAAGGCTGTATATTGTCACCCTACTTATTTACCTTATATGCAGAGTACATCATGAGAAATGCTGGGCTGGAAGAAGCACAAGCTGGAATCAAGACTGCTGGGAGAAATATCAATAACCTCAGATATGCAGATGACACTACCCTTATGGCAGAAAGTGAAGAGGAACTAAAAAGCCTCTTGATGAAAGTGAAAGAGGAGAGTGAAAAAGTTATATTTAATGGACTAGTTATATTATGGACTATTATAGCTTAAAGCTCAACATTCAGAAAACGAAGATCATGGCATCCAGTCCCATCACTTCATGGGAAATAGATGGAGAAACAGGAGAAACAGTGTCAAACTTCATTTTGGGGGGCTCCAAAATCACTGCAGATGGTGACTGCAGCCATGAAATTAAAAGATGCTTACTCCTTGGAAGAAAAGTTATGACCAACCTAGATAGCATGTTCAAAAGCAGAGACATTACTTTGCTGACTAAGGTCTGTCTAGTCAAGGCTATGGTTTTTCCAGTGGTCATGTATGGATGTGAGAGTTGGACTGTGAAGAAGGCTGAGCGCCGAAGAATTGATGCACTTGAACTCTGGTGTTGGAGAAGACTCTTGAGAGTCCCTTGGACTGCAAGGAGATCCAACCAGTCCATTCTGAAGGAGTTCATCCCTGGGATTTCTTTGGAGGGAACGATGCTAAAGCTGAAACTTTAGTACTTTGGCCACCTCATGCGAAGAGTTGACTCATTGGAAAAGACTTTGATGCTGGAAGGGGTTGGGGGCAGGAGGAAAAGGGGATGACAGAGGATGAGATGGCTGGATGGCATCACTGACTCGATGGACATGAATCTGAGTGATCTCTGGGAGTTGGTGATGGACAGAGAGGCCTAACGTGCTGCGATTCATGGGGTCGCAAAGAGTCGGACACGACTGAGCAACTGAACTGAAAACTGAACTGAACTGATACACACATTGTGTCCTTATTGATTTCCTGCTTTTGAGAATAGTCTATAGTCATGATGTACATAAGCTCATTTTGTACTATGTTTGCAACTTCCTTCAACCTGGAATAATTTCGAAATAAAATAGTAAACTCTGGGAGCTGGTGATGGACAGGAAGCCTGGCATGCTGCAGTCCATGCAGTAGGAAAGAGTTGGACACAACTGAGCAACTGAACTGAGCTGAAGATGTTGAAAACCAAAAAAATAAAACAGTGATTTGGTAGTAATTCCTCCAGATTTTATTTTACTTAGGAAGGATTAGAAGCAGAAATATCAGCATTTCACCTTGTGCAGTGACAGAGAGTGGTAAGGTACCCTGCTACATAGGTCACTATTACGAATGGGAAGCTACATGCCTATGTCAGTTGTCAATTTACTGCCTCTCACCTCAAGGTGTACCATTCAATATATGCACCATGATAAATGCACCGTCACCGTCACTGACTCAATGGACATGAGTTTGAGCAAGCTCCAGGAGATGGTGAGGACGGGGAAGCTTGGCGTGCTACAGTCCGTGCAACTGTAAACAGTCGGAGACGACTGAGCCACTGAATGACAAATGACTAAATCCCTTTAAGCATTTCTTCTTTACAAGGTTTAGCTTTCTCAGTAGAGGGCGCCAGAGGGACACTGTAGGAAGAAGAGCTTCTGGCAAGTTCTTGCATGGTTGCTGTGTCAACATGCAAGAGATTAGGAGAATGTGAGAACACCCAGTGGAGCCTGTCCAGTCACAGACATGGAATGCCACCACTCATGATCTTATAGCCTTAGCCTGGGGATAATCTTTCCACAGTCCTCTCAGGATGGGAACAAATCCCATAGCTGCCTGTGTCCTGGAGGGTCACACAGGGGGCAGCTGTTGATTCTAGGAGGCCTTGAGCAGCCTGCGTGCAGCCGGTCCATAACACAGGAGATAACACCCATCTGCTGTTTCCTCGGCCAGCTCCTGCACAGTGTTGTCCTCTGAAGTCTCTTGCCCAGATAGACACACTGATTACCACTGCATTTCCTGGCTACCAATTGTTATCACCCATTCAGGCTGCACTCTGAAGGGCGGCCTATCCCTTGTTTAGAAACTCCAGAGCAGCTCCAGACCTAGCTAAACCAGCAAGACTCTCCACTCTGCTTTTTTGGGGGCTGAGCCACACCTTCTCCAATGGGTTCTGAACTCTTTTTGAGTTTGTCCTTCCTTGGTTACTCTCCCTCAGCCCTAGGGTACCGTATAGTATTTCCTTGTATATTATGGCTACACTTTTATTGTGGCTGTTAATTCTTTATATTAAACTTTTGCTGTTTAACCTGTATTTGGTTTGTATTTGCTGATTACACACTGGCATAATACTCTTGCTCAATAAGAGATGCTGCTGTTCAGTTGCTGTCGTGTTTGACTCTTTGAAACCCCACGGACTGTAGCCTGCCAGGCTCCTCTGTCCATGGGATTTCCCAGGCAAGAATATTGGAGTGGGTTGACATTTCCTTCTCTAGGGAATATTCCTAACCCAGGGATATAAACCGTGTCTCCTTCTTGGTAGGCAGATTCTTTACCACTGAGCAATCTGAGAAGCCGTCAATAAGAAATACCCACTATCTAACTCCAACAGGTAGGTCACGAGGCCACATGTTTTCAGTATTGTCAGGATGCATGCCACTGTCCCCCTTACGACTAAGTGTGCTGGGATGTGGTATGGCTGGGAATAACTCTTCTTCCTATATTCCCTGGTCAGGAAATGACAGTCACCATGGCAGATGGAGGCATTGCCCTTAAAGTGTCCCACTGAACTCTATAGCCTTCCATGACATTTTACAGAAAACATTACAGCAAGTATTATCTAGATAAATAAGTTTCAGAAACTTAATATTCATACTCTTCTGGGAGAGCTATAATGTGAACTTTTAAATTAAAGACTTTTGAAAAATCTTTGAGACAAAAAGAAGCCTAAGCAATTCAGGGTGTTCTACACTTATTTAAGCAAAGGACCTTTTATCATAAACTGCTCCTAACATCCTTAAGTATTATCTTTCATCAAAGCCATTTTGGAAAGTGTTGACATAAGGCAAAAACCACTAAAAAGAAAAGGTAAGCCTCAGATTTCTTCTTTGTGTGTGTGTGTGTGTGTGTGTGTGTGTGTGTGTGCGTGAGCACACTCAGGTACTCAGCCATGTCCGATTCTTTGTAACCCTGTGGTCTGTAGCCCACTAGGCTCTTCTGTCCATGGGGTTTTTCAGGCAAGAATCGTGGAGTGGGTTGCCATTTAATAAACTGATTAGCTATTCATCTAAGTTAATGATTTTGACAAGTTTTTTTAAAGTGTTTCTGTTAATTACTATATTTAACAAATACCTTTTTTTTATTAAAAAACAGCTGGCATCTGTTAAAAACCACATGACAAACTGCAACATTTAGGTATAAAAACGAGAGAATTTCCCAGAATTGAGGAATCTGGGATGTGTGAACTGAGGAAGATAACTGCATATTTTGTACAGCCAAAATCACTGAATTAAAATGTAGTTAAAATCAAAGAAAATATTAACTTAAAAAACTGAGTTGAAATAAAGATCCCCAGGAGCTGTGTAAGCGATCTCCCTGTGACTCTAACTGCAAAGGTGGCCAGTTGGTTACAGCATCCTCGTCTTCCACATTCAGTAAGACAAAACTGGACTCACACAGGATTTACTTGTGTTCACGTATCCAGAGGCTTGTTTGTGGATATGGTAGAATCTAGACCCCTAGGGGAGCAATGCTCAAGAACAACTTGAGTTTAGGAATTTTGGACTTTGGTTTTCAGTGTCGAGTGGATGTCTTGCCTAAGTTAGGCATAACTTTGTTGAGTCAATTGGGACAGAGGTTTTAGCTAAGCAGACTGAGGTAGAGTAAAACTGAAAAATGTCCACAGGAGCAGGATTAACTGAAAAAAAAAGAAAAAGCACTAGGGCATAATACATCCAATGTTGGCATAGAAATGCATGCTGTCCTGCATTGTCACATGTGATACAAAGTGTTTTGATCTAACTTCAGTAAATGGACTGTGCGTTTTTCCTTGTTTAGGGGATTGTATTTATGATTTCATAGATTTTCAAGCAATATTCTTCTCTATCATCTTCTTTCTCTGGGATTTCAACACTCTGTTCTTTCAGTCTCATATATTCCTTATTTTCTCTCCTTCCAGAAGACTTTTGCAAATGCTGTTCTTTTTGCCTCCATACTCTTTCCCCTTATGTTCTGATACCTCATAATTATGCTTCCGGTCTCAACTTAAGGCATGACTCTCTTGAAGAACAATTCCTGACTTATCAAAGATGGTGTGGTTCACTATTTAATAAGCATCAGAGGTCATTTTAAGGAAGGTGATCTGAAGTCCACACTTTCAGATCTGTTGTGAAACAATAATAAAAAGAGTAATAGTTTGTATGGACTGACAGAGATAAAATCTGCCAAGGTTTAGTGTATTATATAAATGAGCTAACATTCACATGAGGATTCCAAAGTCTTTAGTTCTTGTTGCTACCTAGTGATCTGCTTGCTATCTTATATAAAAGAGTATCAGGTGTATAGAGGGAGAATTTTTAAGCAAGGAAAGGAAAACCTTAACCAAGATTAAGTCATCAAGGCATTAACAACTGAACACTTACAAAAATGTTCTTATACCTTGTGATCTCTATAAGAATTATCTTCTGCCTCTATTATTGTTACATTGAGTTTATTTATGAATATAATTATAGTATATAGCTATAATAATATATAACATAATATGTAACTATAACACTATGTGATATATAAGGTGTGTGACACGTGTCACAAACAACAATGATTTTTGCCTGTCAAGCACACCAATCTGCTCAAAGAAAAATGAAGTCTCTGAGCAACTCTTGGTGAGAAGAAAAATTGCCAAATGCTTTCCTGTTCTACTGAAATTCCCTGAAGTCAAATTTTAAATAAGCTTCGTAAATAGTCTTATATGGTTGATTTACTAACACTTCTTGTAAATCATAACTCTTGTTTCTTGTATTTAGAAACATGCTTTGGTATAATTTTGTTCTAAGAGTGTTTCAAGTTTAAAGCAGAGTTATTTATCAATTTAAAACACACTTCCAGATCTAAAAGATATATGATTATTATTATAGAATCATAGTAAGTGAAAAATTTTGAACAGCCTGATATACAGCAAGGGTGACAAAAGTGCTGATAATTTTGGCAAAATGGAAAATTTATCCTGAAGTAATAATTTAAAAGAAGAACCCTCTTTATATGCAAATGTCCCTTCCAGCATTTTTATAGTCATTATAAAAGAAAATCCTAAAGTTCAAAGCATGAGGAATGTTTTAATTATAGTTCAGCTACACAGTGAAATTATGTGACCATCTGAACTAGTAAATAGGAAGGTAGCATCAAAATATTGAAATAACATAACATTATAATGTTGTAATAACATTGTAATGTTATTACAGTATAACATTAAGCAAATAAACACATGAAAGTAAATGTGTTTCATTAATTCAAAATATGTCCATATGTTCAAGAACTGAAAGCATTTTAAAAAGTAAAAATAATTGTGTTAGTATATTGAGATTTGAGGAAGTTGGCTTTCCCACACTTAAAAACAATACTGTCTTTAGCAACTTTAAATTGTCTACCTCCTTCCTTGGGAGAGAAAAAAATATGATGCCTTTTGAAACAGTTATAGATTTTTCTGAAATATTTAAAAATCTCCCACCTATTACTCTAATATTTATAGCATCAAATTCAAATATTCTCAGTTTTCACACAACAGAGAAAAGCCATTGAAGGTAATTTAAACCCAAGAGTCAGTTTACTGCAGTCATCTCTGTTTTAAATTACAACACTACCAAACCCTCCCTAGAATCAGCATGCAGTCATTCCTTTTTCCCTCTGTGGTTATGTATATATATTCATATTGCTTCTATGAAATGATGCTTGAGTCTGACTGCAAGTGATGTCATTTCCATTGCTCAAAATTCATGGCACTTCACATTAAGTAACCAGCCAAATATTATGATGGATACAAACTCGACTTCAGGAACTCGGGAAGCCTCTTCAACATATTTCCTGTGGGGACCTGGATGGGAAGCCTTTTGCCACATACAGGAAGGTGGAGTTCTTCAGGGGGTTATTTAACCCTGTTTACTCTATCCAATTATTTAATGTTTATTTTGAAGTTCTGAACACAGCATGCTGCAGAGGGTTTGGATTGCATGACAAAGCTGTTTCATACAAGAATTTTTACATAAATCAATTTGCTTTTTAAAAATAAATGCCTGTTTGCATGCAATTATTTCTACTGGTTTCTAAATCTTTTATTTACCCAACACACACCACCCTCTTAAGCACTGCATTTCAGGGATCAGAGTAGAATCTGGGCTTCTCCTGAAGCCCTAAAATATGACTACAGTATAAAAACATGTTTTCACATACATTTTAGCTATTTTCATACCAAACAAATTTAGAAAACTCTGTCAATCAAATGAAGTCTCTACCAATTTAATAATAAAAAAATCAGATTAGAATAAAAATGTATTATATGGTAGAACTTTTTTTAGTGGGTGTCTCATCTTTGGTAACTACAGCTATATGCCTGGAAGGGGAAAATATTTTGCAATATAACACTAGCCTCCTTTAACACAGTAGCTAATGAGCCCAACAAGATGACAGAACATAAGATTGTGAGGCATATCAACATCAGCAAACTGTAGTTTCAAAATAGAAAACAAAAGGTTTCTAAGAACATGCCAAATTTCTGTTGTCACTGAGCCAGATTCTCTGGCAAGGAAATCCTCAGTCTTGCAACTGTAGAAAGCAAGTTAAGATTAGGGAAATATTTTAAACTAGCACCTTCCAAAAATGTGTAAGAATCCCTAGCATTAGGTTTATAATACTAATATTAGTGTAATTTATTTTTCTCTTTTGGTTATATTTCTTTTATCCAGCATTCAGTATTTTTGTTCTGACTTTGAAATATTCTCAGACAGTACTCATTTTTTCAGGGAAAAAATCTTATGACAATGAGATTGACAAAAAATATTTGTCAAAAAATTAATTGAGCTATTTTGGGGAGGGAACTTTTAATTAGTTTTGGCAAATAGTTGCTGAACATCTCCCTGATAAGAATTTGAAAGAAATGAATCAAGAGTTTCAAAGACTATTAAAAAAAATCTGACTAAAACTTTAATATTAGATGTTGCCGATTCCATTAATTTTTTTTGGTATTCTAACTTCATTAAAACAGATTTTCAATTAGCTTTCCTTCTGAAAATGTACCTAAAATTAGTACTTTACTTAATTTGTCACTAACAAGATACATGCATAATTCATATACATGAAGAAAAAGATAGGAATAATGCATTTGTTTATTATTCTTTCTTTTACCTCCTCATTCACATTTATTAAAAGAACTGCCAAAGCACCTAACTAAGACAAGTTATTACAAGAATTTATGAAGTTGTGTTTTAGCAATAAGCTTATCTCACCGCCATGTCCGTTTCTGTCAAGTTTCTGTCCTGTGACTCGGCCACCACAGTTACATATCCATTAAAGGAAAACACAAATTTAACAGTTCTTTAACTCACTGATCTCATCTAACTAATGAACATCAAGCATGATGGACGTACGTCGCTAGATAGTGGTTACAAGACACCAAATCTCTCATAGCTCTGGGAGCTACATTATTTAGTAAGTCATGGGAGAGAGAAGTGCACTTCCGACCATAACCCCTGCTTGTGCTGGGTACTCAGCTTACAAGGTTTGCCAGGTAAAGGCTGATTGAAGCAGCTTTTGTTTTCAAATTCTATAGAATAAAAACCCACAAAGGACCGATCTCCCAGCATCCCGGAAACTGTCTGCAGGATGTAGATAACTGGTATTTAATAAAAGAAGATATTATTAAATGTTTCATGGATTATCCCAAGCAGGCTGGGTACCAGACAATACCTGTTATTTAGCACAAAGCTCATGTTCTGTCACAGGCAGGCTTCTACCACTCTCACATCCAGAATCCATGGGTAGAGAAACAACTGTCCAATACTTGCTCTTGTGAGGTTTAAAATACATATAAATACATATCTCAGTGTTCATAATATAAAGGAAAACAGTTTTAGAGTTTACTGTGGGAAGCTGTCAAAGGGTTAGAAAGGATCAGTCCCATGTTCTAGGGTTTACAATCTGGCCAAATGCACTGATTCCTACTTTTATCATGCACCAAAATCATCTGAGATGCTGTTAAAATTGCAGAGTCCTAAAACCCCAGTTGGTGTGGAATGTGGCCTTGGGAATCTGCTTTCTTACAAACTACCACAAGTGATTCTGATGCCCATGGATGCCAGATTTAAAAAATACCTTGCTACAAGGCCAGAAGTATCAATGAACTGAAGATATAACATCAATTCCTAATTCAATAAATGCTTGTGGAGGACTACTAGAGGAAAGGCATAATGCTATATAGTTATAAAGCATTTATAAAACAACTTTAATATAAAAACAGAAAATATCAAGTGTTCATGAAAGTATGGAAGAATTGGAATGTTTGCACATTGCTGGAGGGTACTTAAAATGGTGCAGCTTCTCTGGGAGACAGTATGGTGGTTCCCCACAAAATTAAATGTGCCTTTATCGTGTGATTCAAAACTTTCATGTCAGAGTACACACCTAAAAGAAGGGAAAGCAGAAACTCAAACAGATTTTTGCCCACCTGTTTTCAGAGCAGCATATTCGCAATAGTCAAAGGGTAGAGGTAAACAAGGTATCCATCAACATATGAATGGATAAGCAAAATGTAGCATATACATACAATGGAATATTATTCTGCCTATAAAAGGAAGGAAATTCTGATATTGCTGTTACATGGATGAAACCTGAACCCTATCCTGTGAAAGTCAGTTACAAAAGAACAAGTATTATACAGTTCTAATTATATGAAGTACGTGATGGAAGTGGTTTAGTCACTAAGTTGTGTGCAACTCTTGCGACCCCACAGACTAGTGGGTTGCCATTTCCTTCTGCAACATATGAAGTACTTAGAACAGTCAAATTCATTGACATAGACTATTGAATAGTGGTTACCAGGGCTGAGAGGAGAAGAGAATGAAGAGTTATTGTTTAATGGGTACAGAGTTTCAGTTTGTGATGATGAAAAATTTCTAGAGATGGATGGTGGTGATGGTTACATAATAATGTGAATGCACTTAATGCCACTGAACTGCAAACTTATAAAATGGTTGAAATGGCAAATTGTATATATATACATACACACACACACACACACACACACATATATATACAGTTCAGTTCAGTTGTTCAATTGTGTCCAACTCTTTGCGACCCCATGAATCGCAGCACGCCAGGCCTCCCTGTCCATCACCAACTCCCGGAGTTCACTCAGACTCACGTCCATCGAGTCAGTGATGCCATCCAGCCATCTCATCCTCTGTCGTTCCCTTCTCCTCCTGCCCCCAATCCCTCCCAGCATCAGAGTCTTTTCCAATGAGTCAACTCTTCGCATGAGGTGGCCAAAGTACTGGAGTTTCAGCTTTAGCATCAGTCCTTCCAATGAACACCCAGGACTGATCTCCTTTAGAATGGACTGGTTGGATCTCCTTGCAGTCCAAGGGATTCTCAAGTCTTCTCCAACACCACAGTTTAAAGACATCAATTCTTTGGCGCTCAGCTTTCTTCACAGTCTAACTCTCACATCCATACATGACTTCTGGAAAAACCATAGCCTTTACTAGACAGAACTTTGTTGGCAAAGGTCTCTGCTTTTTAATATGCTATCTAGTTTGGTCATAACTTTCCTTCCAAGGAGTAAGCATCCTTTAATTTCATGGCTGCAATCACTATCTGCAGTGATTTTGGAGCCCAGAGAAATAAAGTCTGACACTGTTTCCACTGTTTCCCCATCTATTTCCCATGAAGTGATGGGACCAGATACCATGATCTTAGTTTTCTGCATGTTGAGCTTTAAACCAACTTTTTCACTCTCCTCTTTTACTTTCATCAAGAGGCTTTTTAGTTCCTCTTCAGTTTCTGCCATAAGAGTGGTGTCATCTGCATATCTGAGGAATGAAGCAGGGCAAAGGCTAATAGAGTTTTGCCAAGAGAACGCACAGGTCATAGCAAACACCCTCTTCCAACAACACGAGAAGACTCTACACATGGACATCACCAGATGGTCAACACCGAAGTCAGATTGATTATATTCTTTGCAGTCAAAGATGGAGAAACTGTACAGTCAGCAAAAATAAGACCAGGAGCTGACTATGGCTCAGATCATGAACTCCTTATTGCCAAATTCAGACTTAAATTGAAGGAAGTAGGGAAAACCACTAGACCGTTCATGTATAACCTAAATCAAATCCCTTATGATTATACAGTGGAAGTGAGAAATAGATTTAAGGGATTAGATCTGATAGACAGAGTGCCTGATGAAGTATGGATAGAGGTTTGGACATTGTACAGGAGACAGGGATCAAGACCATCCCCATGGAAATGAAATGCAAAAAAGCAAAATGGCTGTCTGAGGAGGCCTTACAAATAGCTGTGAAAAGAAGAGAAGCAAAAAGCAAAGGAAGAAAGAAAAGATATAAGCATCTGAATGCAGAGTTCCAAAGAATAGCAGGGAGAGATAAGAAGAAAGCCTCCCTCAGAGATCAATGCAAAGAAAAAATATATACACACACATATGCATATATACAGGCTTACCTGGTGGCTCAGTGATAAGAACCCACTGCCAGTGCAGGACATGGGTTCAATCTCTGGGTTGGGAAGATTCCCGGAGAAGCAAATAGTACTCCATTATTCTTGCTTAGGAAATTCCATGGACAGAGCGGCCTGGCAGGGTTACAGTCCCATGGGGTTGTAAAAGGGTTGAACATGACTGAAGTGACTTAGCACACACACAAAATAAAAAAATGTAGAAAAGCATGTCATTGAAAATGATATGCAAATAATAATCAGAAAGTGTAGAAAGTACACCAGTAAATAAATAACTATTTTGATAAAATAAATTAAAGTAGCCTTATGGGTGAAGGGAATTTCCACATGTGATATTAAAGGCAAGAGCACTCAATCTCTGCTGCTTCCACCCTCTGTTCACTCCCACCCCACAAACATTTGCAAATCAAGGGGAAATGGAAAATTGGTAATTAATACAACACAAAGATCAGCCCAGCTGAGACTTGAAGGTAGGCACTGCTTAAATTCTGTCATTAAATAGGCAAGTGTATATATAGATTTTTCCCCCCCTTAGGAAATGACAGAAAACAACAATAACAAAATCACCTTCTTATTCAGTAAGTGAACATGAGGGAGGAGGCGGAACAGTGTAGTAAGAATGGATGTAATGGTGTGGGCATGCTTGCAGTATAGTAGCAAAGAATATAGATCTGGAACTAAGTTCATGGACATTGTCGCCCTTGATTTTCTATTCAGCCACCACACGGTCTTGAGCTTCAGTGTCTTAGGAATAAAATGGAACTCGGATGCTTTCCGTGACCTGAGAGAGTCACACAGATTGTGTGTTAGAGGAAATATGTGGAACTCTGAGAGTATTTCAGTGTCAGAAGAATCTCTTCATGTGGTACAAGAGATAGCATTCAGTAGACTTATTTCTTTTGAGTATTCTACTAAAACCAATCAAGATCCATTTAAAAATTTCCTCAAAGATTGTCAATTAATTTTGAATTTATAAAACTGAATTAATTTTGGATTTTTAGTGGAGACAAATTATCTGTTAAGGATGGATTTGCGTTTCAGCAATAAAGTCAGTGTAAGTCAAAGGATTAAAATGGTATTATGCTCTTAGAACACTTCCACAAATACTGAGATGACAGCCAGCTGTGCAGAGAGGCAAGTGTGTACCTAAAGATAGTCAGTTAAGTCACTTGGTCTCTCAGGGCCTTAGTTTCTTTACATTTATATGAACTGGGTGGCCTTTTAATATTTGGGGGTTCAAAGAATATGCCTACCTCATTCCCTGAATGCCATGGCAAAATTAGAAAGTTTCTAAATTCTCCACCCTTACATTTTCAAGAAGCCCTCAGTCAGAATGAGAGGTGAGTCCAAACACTCTACATGCCACTGTGGGGAGCTGACTCAGGTGATGATGGTCTATAATCAAGTATCTCTTGTGGAAGTCATGAAGCTGTTCAGGATGAGGTTGCCATTAGTTTTCAGAAAAAGATGCACTTGTCAGAAAAGGACATCTCTTCTATTCCTTTGGGCAATGCTGCCCACAGTGGTTTGACAAAGACTCCATGACTAGTACAGAACCTCTGCTCTGGTCCACATGCAATCCAGAGTCATGCCCACTCACAGCAATGCTTTGGAGGAAGTTCATTCCCAAGAGTAAGTCTCATTTCAGCAGGGCCCTCAGAACAACTTTGTTCATACATAGAGCCACTTCCCATGGTGAAACAGCCTACGGGTTTTGGGTAAGGACTGGTTTCAGTAAAATTATTCTAGGAATTTAGAAACTCTGTTTCCCATCCACCCCTGAGACTCCCTATATCTAGAGATGTGGAGTTTTTCTTTTTTAAAAAATGTCTTCAAAACATAAATGGGACTCTGCATTTCGCATGCCAGATTCTACAGACACATCCCTCAGACATTCCCAGGGTTTTTATTTGCTGCAGGAGGTTGCTCTCAGTGAGCTCTTCACCTACTCTGTGATGAAACTGAGTACTTCTCTAGTCAACAAGAACAGGTTTAACCTGTGGCAGGACACCCCCTCTAGTAAGATTTGTCATGACTTGGTAAAGCAGAGGCAATAATCTACAATCATATTCTCTAGTGACTTGAGTGCCCTGTGGAGGTACCTGTGAGATCTGCATAAAGGACAATGAAGTCTCTCCATAATAACACAGAGCTCCATGTCAGCAGTTAAAGATCAAAGGGGTCTTCACAAATGAATGAGCCCGTAATGTTTTGCTGGACAAACACAAAGACCATTTTCAAATGCACCTTATTAGAACCTTTTTTGGCCTGGTTGAGGTTCGCAAACTTGGAACTATAAGGTAACCTTTCTCTTTTGTATGCAGGGTCCGGAGCTCTCATCTGTCCTACATGGGTTTCTGCAGGACTTTCCTCCCCCAGAGAGCCACAAGGCTGTCTTCATCTACAAGGGCAAAGCTGAAATTCTGATGTTAAGTGTGTAGTGAGCACACGCCTCTGGCTAATGAACATTTCACTCCTCCTGATTGCAAATCAAACTTTAACAAACACAAAGTCTTGTTTTACTTTGAGTCTCTTAATTTTTTTCCAAAAAAGGATAGTCAGGGGTGCTTAGAATGGAAACCCACATTTAATACCCTTCCCTCAACCTAGAAACAATGATTTTAACTATTCTAAGTTTAAGGTATATATATATATATATGTATATATATATGAAGTAATTTAAATAAAGTACATTATGACTAAAATAATTTTGGGGAATCACTGCACTTCTTTTAGGAATCCATTAATAAATTATATATCATATGACTGTAAATTACAGAAATCCCTGGCACAGTGGCTTAAACAGAAAACCATACCATGTCATTTTCATATACAGATGTATTCAGAAGTAGGACAAGATAGGTTATGTCATCAGTCTTTCTGCATCATTTTTAGAATGTAGCTTTTATCTTTAAGTTTACAGGAAAACTGCCATACTCAAGAAAACAACAACTGCATCTATGTTCTCAGAAGAATGCAGAAAGACCAAATGCTCTTCTCTTGGCAAGACTCTTTTTTCTTAGTTTCCTCCCCAGGACCCCCTGGCTACCTCTCAGTAGCCAGAATTGTGCTCTATAGCCAGCCCTATCTGTGACAGAGCCTGGGAGAGCAATAATTTCTCTTGGGTATACTGACATCTCAAAGTTTTATTTCTCTTAGTGAGAAAGACAAACAAATAACTGGAGAGTCTAGAAGCAGTCTGTTACCATATTCGAGCCCAAATATGTCTATTGTGCCATGATTCTATGCTAATTTTATGAGCTATTTAAAAGAACATAGAGAAAATAAAAGTATCCTGTCATAAGAATCTGAAGGGAACCATGTATGTGTAAAAAAATTATGAAAGATCTTAGAAGAGATCTTACTCTTCTCCAGATGTTCCAGTCCCTATGGGATGCTCCCTCTTGGCTGCCTAGGGACATGCTCTATGACTCCAAAGAGTTGTACTTCCTGGGTACACCCACATATAGACCCTTTGAGTTACAGAAGAATTTGTCTGCCTTATGCCTCATCAGAACCAGCTTCTTTTCACTATTTTGAAACTAACAGGTTAATTTGTTCCAGATAAATTAATGGTTACTTATTATTTTTTCCTGTAGACCTCTAGAGACATAGGGTATGAATTTGAATCCAGGTGGCATTTTGAACTATATATGACTAAACTATGTGTTAACCATCACTGAGACTTGAGTTCCATATGTATAAAAATGAATATAATATCTAACTGTAGAGTTATTTGTGAGAGTTTGGAACATTTGGCTATGTTATGAAGTGGTCAGGCACATGGAGTCCACATTAAGAACAACTGGCTTCAAATACTCAACCACCAGTACTTATATGACTTTAAATGCATTATTTACATGTCCAAACATTAGTTACTTCATCTAAAAGTTGAAATGATAATATTTCCCGGTAGAACCCTTGTGAGATGAATATGATAAGTGAAATCATCTTTATTAAGAACTTAATATAGTTCCTATTATGGAGTAAGTGTTCAATGGATATTGGCTTTTAGTAGCAGTATTTAAGTGTAATGACTGGCATCCCAAAAGTGCTTAAAAAAATCAGTTATCTTCTACAAACCATGGAATACCACAGTTTTGAGATAATTTTTTTTTATTTTATATATTTTAAAGTATATATTATTTCAGTTGAACTTACTAAGACTCTTTCTCCTTAGAAGCTGTAATCACAAAGTCTAATTAGCCATCTGATTTTTATTTGGTCCTTCTTATAGATATTATTCCAGTCTGGAGGTTTTCATATATAATTGTTAGAGTGATATATTATTTAGGGCAATATTGCCTAATTTTTTTGGATAAATGAATCTAATGGCAGAAATACATTTTAGTGTAAATCAACTCTTACATGTTTAACTAATGAGTTTTCTTATATAAAAAGGATCATAAATCATATAAATAGTTGCAGAGTTTAGCCAATCTTCAAATTACGTTTCCTAAATTTATTTGAAAACTTGAAATATACAACAGCTATGATATTTGGATGTGATATAAAGTTTCTTATGTAAGACTAATCTCATAAACTGTGACATACTGAACTGCAAATTCTGGTGACTTACAACATTTTTTCAGGAGTTTGCCAAAGTCAATGAAGAACAATTAATCCAACATCATTTAATTTGTAAAGGACTTGGGGAGTCAACTATATTGAAAAGAATAAATGCAGTACTTATCTCAATGTGTTTCTTTTTCCTACTCTGTGATGATTAAAAAAATAAAGATATCCCTAAAAATTATAGGTCTGTCATCATCACTGCTTATATGTTGGAAACTTATTGAAAGATATCAAAAAATCAATTTGCAAGCACCTAGAAAATCATGGGTTACTGGGTAAAATCTGCCTGGCATTGTGAAAAGTAAATCCTGTCAAATCAACTTAATTTCCATCTATGACAGAAGTGACAAGAATGGTAGCCACAGAGAACTTGATAGACAAAATATATCCTGACTTTGGCAGCAGCAGCTCCATATAATAACTAGAGAAAATACAGTTTGGGTGCCACTTTATTAAGAGCTCCTATTAATGACTATGCTTAATATATCTGGAAATAATACTTATTTTGAATATTAGATGAGAAATTAGATATAAAGATGCTCAAATCCAAGACTAAACTGTGACAGGGATGATTCTGGTAATTTTCTCATGAAAATTTGAAAGGTAGTAGAATTTAAATTAGTAGATTTAAAACCAAGGAGGAATCACCATTATTTCAATTTGTTGAAAGTCACTCAGATACTCAGTCATGTCTGACTTTTTGCAACCTCATGAACTGTGGCACGCCAGGCCTCCCTGTCCTTCACCATACCTGGAGCTTGCTCAAACTCATGTCCATCAAGACGGTGATGTTCTCCAACTAACTCATCCTCTGTTGTCATCTTCTCCTGCCTTCAATCTTTCTCAGTATCAGGGTCTTTTCTAATGAGTCAGCTCTTTACATCAGGTGGCCAAAGTATTGGAGCTTCAGCATCAGTCCTTCCAATGAATATTCAAGGTATATGTCCTTTAACATTGACTGGTTTGATATCCTTTCAGTCCAAAGGACTCTCAAGAGTCTTCTCCAACACCAAGTCCATCATGCCTTTTTCTTGACTTTATTCATGCCTTTATTAAAGTATGAATGTCAAGTTAAAGATTTGCAACTAGAAAGGGTATAGAGAATCATAATGTCCATGTAATGTTGCAATGGGATCATTCTCTGAGCTTTTGGAGCTTGGAGGCACAAGAGAATAGACTAAATTAATGGTAGGAAATCAGATGTACCATTGAATCACTGTTTCTGCCCTGTGAGGGATATATTTTTTTGTATGACCACAAGTATTTATTTCCACAAGAAGAGTTTAATGCATCCTTCTCATTTCTGAACACTCAAGACATTTAACAAAATGAAGACTTTGCTCAAACCAGAGAAAAAGTCCTGTTTTTATGAAACACTACTAGTTCCTAAGCAGTAACTCAGATATCTGAATACACATTAAAATAGCAAACCATTTGATAAAAGAAAATTATTAATTTTAAAGTGAATTTTGAGGAATCATATTAGCAGAGATTTATTTAGAAAGTGTTAAAAGACCTGATTTCAGTACGCTGTATCCCAGCCTAGACAATTTAAGTTCATTAAGGCTCACTCAGTAAAGAATGTGCCTGCAATGAAGGAGACCTGAGTTTGATCCCTGGGTCAGGGAGATCCCCTGGAGAAGGAAGTGGCACCCCACTCCAGTATTCTCGCCTAGAGAATCCCATGAAGAGAGGAGCCTGGTGGGCTAGGAGTCACGATGAGTCTGACACGATTTAGCACTAAACCACCAACAGAATAGGAGACAGATTCACACTTAAATTGAAGAAAGTGGGGAAAACCACTGACCATTCAGGTATGACCTAAATCAAATGCCTTATGATTATACAGTGGAAGTGAGAGATTTATGGGACTAGATCTGATAGACAGAGTGCCTGATGAACTATGGATGGAGGTTTGTGACATTGTACAGCAGATAGGGATCAAGACCATCCCCATGCAAAAGAAATGCAAAAAGGCAAAATGGCTGTCTGAGGAGGCGTTACAAATAGCCCTGAAAAGAAGAGAAGTGAAAAGCAAACGAGAAAAGGAAAGATATAAGCATCTGAATGCAGAGTTCCATAGAATAGCAAGGAGAGATAAGAAAGCCTTTCTTCAGTGATCAATATAAAGAAATAGAGGGAAACAATAGAATGGGAAAAACTAGAGATCTCCTCAAGAAAATTAGAGATACCAAAGGAACATTTCATTCAAAGATGGGTGCAATAAAGGAAAGAAATGGTATGGACCTAACAGAAGTAGAAGATATTAAGAAGAGGTGGCAAGAATACACGGACGAACTGTACAAAAACGATCTTTACGACCCAGATAATCACCATGGTGTGATCACTCACCTAGAGTCAGACATCCTGGAATGTGAAGTCAAGTGGGCCTTAGGAAGCATCACTATGAACGAACCAATACAATATTGTAAAGTAATTAGCCTCCAATTAAAAAAAAAAAAAGCTAGTGGAGGTGATGGAATTCCAGTTGAACTATTTCAAATCCTGAAAGATGATGCTGTGAAAGTGTTGCACTCAATATGCCAGCTCATTTGGAAAACTCAGCAGTGGCCACAGGACTGGAAAAGGTCAGTTTTCATTCCAACCCCAAAGAAAGGTAATGCCAAAGAATGCTCAAACTACCGCACAATTGCACTCATCTCACATGCAGGTAAAGTAATGTTCAAAATTCTCCAAGCCAGGCTTCAGTAATACATGAACTGTGAACATCCAGATGTTGAAGCTGGTTTTAGAAAAGGCAGAGGAACCAGAGATCAAATTGCCAACATCTGCTGGATCATCGAAAAGCAAGAGAGTTCCAGAAAAAAACTATTTCTCCTTTACTGACCATGCCAAAGACTTTGACTGTGTGCATTACAATAAACTGTGGAAAATTCTGAAAGAGATGGGAATACCAGACCACCTGACCTGCCTCTTGAGAAACCTGTATGCAGGTCAGGAAACAGCAGTTAGAACTGGACATGGAACAACAGACTGGTTCTAAATAGGAAAAGGAGTACATCAAGGCTGTATATTGTCATCCTGCTTATTTAACTTATATGCAGAGTACATTGTGAGAAATGCTGGGCTGGAGGAAGCACAAGATGGAATCAAGATTGCCGGGAGAAATATCAATAACCTCAGATATGCAGATGATACCACCCTTATGGCAGAAAATGAAGAACTAAAGAGCCTCTTGATGAAAGTGCAAGAGGAGAGGGGAAAAGTTAGCTTAAAGTTCAACATTCAGAAAACGAAGATCATGGCATCTGGTCCCATCACTTCACGGCAAATAGATGGGGAAATAGTGGCTGACTTTATTTTTTGGGGCTCCAAAATCACGGCGGATGGTGACCGCAGCCATGAAATTAAAAGACACTTACTGCTTGGAAGACAAGTTATGACCAACCTAGATAGTGAATTGAAAAGCAGAGACATTACTTTGCCAACAAAGGTCTGTCTAGTCAAGGCTATGGTTTTTCCAGTGGTCTTGTATGGATGTGAGTTGGACTGTTAAGAAAGTTGAATGCCGAAGAATTGATGCTTTTGAACCATGGTGTTGGGGAAGACTCTTGAGAGTCCCTTGGACTGCAAGGAGATCCAACCAGTCCATTCTGAAGGAGATCAGCCCTGGGATTTCTTTGGAAGGAATAATGCTGAAGCTGAAACTCCAGGACTTTGGCCACCTCATGCGAAGAGTTGACTCATTGGGAAAGACTCTGATACTGGGAGGGATTGGGGGCAGGAGGAGAAGGAGCCGACAGAGGATGAGATGGCTGGATGGCATCACTGACTCGATGGACGTGAGTCTGAGTGAACTCTGGGAGATGGTGATGGACAGGGAGGCCTGGCGTGCTGCGATTCATGGGATTGCAAAGAGTCAGACACAACTGAGTGACTGAACTAAACTGAGGCTTACTGTAAATAGTGACACGATCAGCAAGTGAACCATAAGTGCGCTGAGCATTCATTTGATGGAGTGGAAGACATTCTCCTCTTCCCATAATGATAAAGACCAGAAGTTTATGTCATAGCTTAACTGTAGCATTTATATTTGATTGTACAATTAATTGAGATGGAGTAATTATTCTTGAATATCCATTTATTCAGACTCAACTAGGCACTAGTATCTTTGTTAGGATTTGAATTAAGACTTCCAAGTGTCATTATACACACAATCTATATAAACCTACTTGGCTGCTAAAGTCCAGAATCTAATGCACAGAATGTGTAACTCGGAACTTTTAAAGGAATTTTAGCAAGACTTATTCTGCTGGACAGTGCTAATTCATCCAATCTAAAAAATTACATGATGCCTGGATTTCTCTTACAATACATCTATGAATGGGCACTCCAGAATGGGCGGGAACATCTTTTTTTTTTTTTAATTAATCATTCACTTGAGACACACTAACTGATATCCAATATGTGCTGGAAAAAGGCATCAGATATTGGATAAACCTAATGATTCCATGATATCTTTGCCCAGGATTTTATAGTCTGATAAGAGATTTCAAGTCAGAATTTATCTCTGACTTCATTAATTCTTGAAAAGGTGCTGGTAGTGGTGCTGTGAAAGTTCAGAACAGAGCACTGACATTAACTTTGATTTTTAAAAACTATTTCTTGCATTAACCTCAGATATCCTTGTAATGTCCCCTCCCACCCCCCATGAGCCTATTCTAAATTTGAGGCTATACAGAACAAGTCTAATCCTTCCTCCACAGGAAAAAGGGCTTTAAAATTCTGAAAAAAAATTTTTACTTGGTCCCATAAATCAACTTCTATCCAAATGGACCTTACCAGAAATAGTCTTAATTTTCTCAAACATCTCAGCTCTAACCCATCACCTACAACCAGAATTAATCATGTATCCTCTTACTGCCTCATAGATAAGTCATGTATCTCTCTCCCTTTAGTAGATGGAAAAATCTAAAAGTTAGTGTTTTGATTCATTTGTGAGCTCCTGTACATTTTACACAGAACCAAACTGAATAGATTTTAATTGAATATAAAAGAGAAAAATATTTATCTCCTGGAAAATAAATATCAAAGGCTTGTAGAGAATATAGAGAAATTACAATGGCTGGTATAGATTCTCAGAGAAATATGACATATTTAAATCTTAAGAATTCCTTTTTTGATAATGCTATTTTTCATTAGAGTCATTTTCTGACTGAGTGTAAACTGTAACATAAAGAAGTGATATTCAAAACACTTAACAAATATCTGATGGACATGACCCTAGTATTGAAGTAGGGTTCAAGAAGCATTGATTTTAGGTTGGGAAGGTCTAGGAGTCTCAGAGAAAGACCAGAGGCTATTTGAAAACAATTTCAAAACTGTTTAAATATTTTAAAAACCAGTAAGACAATAATAGTCCATAACGGCTAAATAACAGCCTTTGAAACATAGATTTCTTGCATTAGACATTGTAATAGACACCCTGCAATCAAACAACCTCATTGTCCTGGTCATAAGAAAGAACATTGCTTGTTCAAATTCACAGTTAGTGACAGAGGCAGTAGTAAATTTGATGGACACCAGCCTTAATGTGTCTTTCAGTTAGACTAAACATTAGATTTCTTATTGATTCTAGGTCCCTATCCTCCCATTTCTTAGAGTATTTACTTTAGATAGCTTGCCATTGCAATTTAATTCTTTGTCCTTTGCCATGGAAATCTTCTTCCAGTATCCTGTCAATTTTCCAACCCAGGAATGTTGGTTTTTTCAAGAAACTGGGGCTATCCCTTTGAAATGTAATCATTAAGAAAGGTAGTTCCCTTGTGTCTTGAGAGACTAGAAGTCCAAATTCAATAATCGCCAATTAGTAAACACAGATGGTTCAGTCATATTGACCAAACTCCCCACCAAAGTCTTATGCACTATTCAACTGCCTCATGCCAGTGCCTAATATTCTCCCACCTTCCCCCCCAAGTGAAGCTGAATGCATATTGCAATGTTCTTGTGTTCAATTTTCCTTGATTATTTAACTTGCCTGTACTTCTTTGACAGAATGGATATTTTCAGACTTGACCTATTTCTATGATGCCATACTCTTTCTAGTTTGTAACTGGTGTTACTGCTTAACAGAAAAAAGAAAGACAGCTACCAGTTTCTTGGGCCACTATAAAGCATATCATACTCCAAAGAAACTCCTTTGTAAACTGTGGAGTACTGATGTCAAACTTTAGTATGCTTAAGAATTTCTCACAATGCTTTTTGAAAATGTAGATTCCCAAGTTTCATTATCAGTGATTCTGATTAAGTATATCTGTGGTTGGTTTGGAAATACATATTTTAATATGAATCAAATGACCCCTGCTACAGGTTCTGATTTACACCATAAACTTGATAAGGGAAAAATTCAAATCTATCTTGTTCACAATTTTATCCCCAGCACAGGATCCTGCTGCTGTTGTTGAGTTGCTAAGTCACATCTGACTCCTTTGTGACTCCATGGAGTATAATCCACCAGGCCCCTCTGTCCACGGGATTTCCCAGGCAAGAATTCTGGAGTAGGTTGCCATTTCCTTCTCCAGGGGATTTTTCTGACCCAGGAATCTTCTGCTTGACATCTTCTGCTTTACCACTGAGTCATCAGAGAAGCCCAGCATAGCACCTAGCATTCCATAAATATTATTGTGTAGATGACTTTTTGCTAGACGTTTTTCCAATACATATATTTTCCCTTTATGGAAATTTAATGCTTATGACTAGAATTTAAAATATAACCTATTTCATAAATTTATAAATACTTCAAGAAGTTTTCTTTTCTTGGAGAAAATAATAAATGCTCTAATAACAGTCATACCTTAAGTTTCATTGCAATATTTAAATGTGTTTCTCTCACATTTTCTTATTAGGTCCTCATAGCAGTCCTTCTAAGAAAACATATTATCTTCCCATTTTGCAGATGAGAACACTGAATTTCAGAGAGAATTAGTGACTTCTAATTACAACAAATTCATCACAGGGGACTGGAATGCAAAGCTAGGAAATCAAGAGAAACCTGGAGTAACAGGCAAGTTTGGCCTTGGAGCACAAAATGAAGCAGGGCAGAGGCTAACAAGAGTTTTGCCAAGAAAACACATTGGTCATAGCAAACACTCTTGTCCAACAACACAAGAGAAGACACTACACATGGACATCACAGGATGGTCAATACCAAAAACAGATTGATTATATTCTTTGCAGTCGAAGATGGAGGATCTATACAGTCAGCAAAAACAAGACTAGGAACTGATTGTGATCAGATCGTGAACTCCTTATTGCAAAATTCAGACTTAAATTGAAGAATGTAGGGAAAATCACTAGGTCATTCAGGTATGACCTAAATCATATCCCTTGTAATTATATAGTGGAAGTGACAAATAGATTCAAGGGATTAGATCTGATAGATAGAGTGCCAGAAGAACTATGGACAGAGGTTTGTAACATTCCACAGGAGGCAGTGAACAAAATGATCCCCAAGGAAAAGAAATGCAAAAAGGCAAAATGGTTGTCTGAGGATGTCTTGCAAACAGCTGAGAAAAGAAGAGCCAAAGACAAAGAGGAAAAGAAAAGTACACCCATCTGAACGCAGAGTTTCAAAGAATAGCAAGGAGAGATAAGAAAGACTTCTTAAGTGAATAATGCAAAGAAATAGAGGAAAACAAAAGAATGGGAAACACTAGAGATCTCTTTAAGAAAATCAGAGCTACCAAGGCAACATTCCATGCAAAGATGGGCACAATAAAGGACAGAAATGGTACGGACCTGACAGAAGCAGAAGATATTAAGAGGAGGTGCCAGGAATACACAGAAGAACTATACAAAAAATAGTTTTAATGATCTGGATAACCACAACAATGTGAACACTCATCTAGAGCCAGACATCCTGGAGTGTGAAGTCAAGTGTGCCTTAGAAAGCATTACAACAAACAAAGCTAGTGGAGGTGATGGAATTCCAGCTGAGATATTTCAAATCCTAAAAGATGATGCTATTAAAAGTGCTGCACTCAATATGCCAGCAAATTTGGAAATCTCAGCAGTGGCCACAGGACTGGAAAAGGTAAATTTTTAATTCCAATCTCAAAGAAGGGTAATGCCAAAGAATGTTCAAACTACTATAGAATTGCACTCATTTCATATGCTAGCAAGGTAGTGCTCAAAATCCTTCAAGCTAGGCTTCAACAGCACATGAAATGAGAACTTCCAGATGTAATAGCTGCATTTAGATAAGGCAGAGGAATCAGAGATCAAATTGCCAACATCTGTTTGATGACAGAAAAAAAAGTGAATTCCAAAAAAGCAACTGCTTCATTGACTATACAAAAACCTTTGACTGTGTGGATCACAACAAACTGTGGAAAATTCTTAAAGAGATGAAAATAGATCACCTTACCTGTCTCCTGAGAAATCTGCATACAGGTCAAGAAGCAGCAGTTAGAACTGGACATGGAACAACAGACTGGATCCAAATAGGAAAAGGAGTACGTCAAGGCTGTATATTGTCATTCTGCTTATTTAACCTATATGGAGAGTACATCATGCAAAATGCTGGGCTGGATGAAGCTCAGGCTAGAATCAAGATTGCCAGAGAATTATCAGTAACCTTAGATATGCAGATGACACTACTCTTATGGCAGAAAGTGGAGAGGAACTAAAGAGCCTCTTGATGAAGGTGGAAGAAGAGAGTGGAAAAGCTGGCTTAAAACTCAAGATTCAAAAAACTAAGATCATGGCACCTAGTCCTATCACATCATGGCAAATAAATGGGGAAACAATGGACACAGAGATAGTTTAATTTCTTGGGCTCCAAAATCACTGCAGATAGTGACTACAGCCATGAAATTAAAAGATGCTTGCTGCTTGGAAGAAAAACTATGACAAACTTAGACAGTGTATTAAAAAAGCAGAGACATCACTTTGCCAACAAAGTTTTGCATAGTCAAAGCTATGTTTTTTCCAGGAGTCATGTACAGATGTGAGAGTTGGACTAATAAGAAGGCTGAGTGCTGAAGAATTGATGCTTTTGAACTGTGGTGTTGGAGAAGACTCTTGAGAGTCCCTTGGATAGCAAGGATATCAAAGCAGTCAATCCTAAAGGAAATCAATCCTGAATATTCATTGGAAGGACTGATGTTGAAGCTGAAGCTCCAATACTTTGGCCACCTGATGCTAAGGGCCTACTCATTGGAAAAAACCCCGATGCTGGGAAAGACTGAAGGCAGGAGGAGAAGGGGATAACAAAGGATGAGATGGTCGAACGGTATCACTGATTCAATGGACATGAGTTTGAGGAAACTTAGGGAGATTGAAAGGACAGGGAATCCTGTCATGCTGTAGTACCTAGGGTCACAAAGAGTTGGATATGACTGAGTGACTGAACAATCACAAGAACTGCAACACAACACAACACATGATAGACAATATGTGTTGTCTTTTGGCTGTAAGCTTAAGACCATGGAGAAAGTTTGGTAAATGCTTTTAAATTATGTGTTATATTAAACATCTATAGATGTTTAAAAATAAAAAAAAAATGTATTTTTAATGCTTTATTAATAGGGTTATATTTTACATTGTAATCTTTAATGTTCTAAATTTAAATTCTTTTTAAAAATAAGCTTTGCTTAAACAACATAAGGGTATTTAGCATATTTTTTTTCTAAGTTTCCAATATCCTTAAAGGTTTGAGCAACAACTGCTCTTTACAATTTTATTTTTATTGGTATCTCTGTTATCTTTAAACCAGACATCAAAGAAAAAAATTTTTAAAAATTTTCCATTGCCTTGTGTACTATAAGAAATTTTTAAAGCTTAAAATATACATAGTTAAATCCAACTGATGCTGAAGTTTGAATAAAATAAAAGAATCTACTTTTTTTCCAACTGAGAGGACAGAAGCTTTTTAGACACTCTCAATGTATACTTTATTGCTCCTTTCATTTGTTGTAGGTCCATTGGGGATTTTTAAAAATAAATATGCTTATTAATAAGTTCACTTTCTAATAAGTAACCTCCTGTGCTTTATAAAATTTTATGTTTGGATACAAAGTTCATCTATACAGTGATTCTATATTTTAGTGGGGGTAAGGTGATTGGAGGTATATATGACACTTTGATTTTTGTTAATGCTAATTCCATAGAATATTCAAATATATTTCTGAGATTCTAACCTGAATGTTCTGTGGAGGGGGTGGATATCTTCTCTGTCCAGTCCTAAATGTATCACATTTTTTATAAAATATTTTTCATAATTACCAAAGCACAAGGATATTGTACCTAATATTGTTGAAATATGTATAAAATCAGGCCTCAAGGAAAGTATGAAAGTTCTTAATGAAAAGAGAAAAGAACCCCTCCCAAAACTGCAACCAAGGATAATCTTCCCAGCACCTCAGTCAAAGGTAATATACAGCGAGATCTTAACTAATTACCTGTCCTTTTAAAATGCTCCTTCTACCCAAGATATGCTAAAGTCTGATCACAAACGTCTTTCATCTCTTTCTTCTCCTGCCATTTCTTGCTAAGCTCACTGAAAAAGTAATGTGTCTCACTGTCTACAACTACTTGTTGGCATTTTCTCATTCAGTTCAGTTCAGTTCAGTCGCTCAGTCGTGTCCGACTCTTTGCAACTGATTCCAGATCTGCCATATTGCTGAACTGATTCTCACAAATTGAAACTAACATCAATATCATAGTATTCTATAGACACTTTGCAGTTTCTATCATATTGAAGTTTTCTACTTTTTTGCTTCTTGTAGAACTATGAAATCATCTTTGTGATAAGACCTACTTACTTTTATTTTGAAAACACTTTTGAGAAATGATCTGTAAGTTGCCACGCATGTGAATTATTCTCACTAATTACTAAGCACTGAAAATTATCTATGTTTAACATATAGTCCTGATGTAAAGAACATGAAGGTCTCTACTGATTTCTTTGTGGCTTCTCTGCATTGGGAGGGTTAACACCTAGCTGGCACAGCTTTGTGACAGATCAACAATTCCTCCCCAATTTTTGGCAATTTACTCAACTTTACTTGTTCATCATATTCATACTATATATCCTCACTCTAAAAAACTGGTTTTGATTGGCTGTGGAGAAGGGTACAGGGCCTTGATTAAAACATTTTATAGAACAATCATCAGGCATTTTTCTAGTTTCTGTATGTACCAGACAAGGTATGTCAATAAATACATGTTTAGTATGAGAAAATGTAATCTTGAAAATACATCACAAAGAGATTAATACCTATGAGCGACAAATCAGCCAACCCTTGAAGAATGCTCTCTCACTTTCTACGTCTTTGGTATTTCCATACAAAATTACAATGTTTTATAATTATTTGAGGATATACAGCAAAATTCAATAAGGATTTATATGATTCAGTCCTATCCTAGGGAATGCATTTTCTGCCCCAGAGGCTCTCTCTATCAGTGCTGTTTACAGTTGAACCCTGAACTTTCCAAGTTGCCTGCAAAGCAATTGGCACTGTGCCTCTAGAAAGCCAAACTAGTAAATTGAGGGGTAATCTGCAGTTCAGGTATAACTGAACATCATTTTTTTTTTTTTTTTTGGCTGAAAAGCCCCATGTCTTTAAAAAAAATTTTAAAAGGAGTTATATTTATGTGAATTTAACTGTTTAAAATTAACCATATCAAGGAAATAATAATTAAAAGAAAACAGAAATCATAAATTATAATGTGTTCCATGTCCAAAATAGTGTGTTTGAGAATTTTTCTTCCTTTGTTAATAGGCATTTAATTTACTTCCTTCCAAGTTACTTATGTTATAACTTGCCAATTCATTAAGCTTCCCTAAATTTATGGCCATCTGTTGTATTTTTGCTTGAGCAGAAGAATGCAAAAATGCATTAAACTACATGGTGATTCATTTTCTACCTTACTCAAGACCGGCAGTTTCACAATTAAAATGAAACTGTTTTTTTGACAGATGAAATGATAGTCAATGGAGCATCACTATGTCTTCTGTTGACTCCAGAAGATCTGAAATTAACCTGACTAGAGCTACCACTACCTAATTTGGCCAGTCATGGAGAGTTGCTTGAGGAAGTTGGTGGGTGGGGGGTGTCACTTCTTTTTCCCATTAAGTAGAAAAGAGAAGAACAGAAAACAAATAAAAGAAGACAACAGAAAGAGAAAATGAAGGAAACTGAATCTTTTAATTATGGCCTGTATAGGAATCCCTGAATTCCAAAATTAAGTTCAATAGGTGCTTTGTTTCAAATGAAATGCAAAGATATTGGGAGAAGCAACACAATTAGCCTTAACAGCAATCTCTACTTAAAGCTCTGCATAAAGGAAACCAGGCAAATACTTAAGTCCTTTGGGTTTCCAAGACACAGACAGTAAGACTAGGACCATGAAATACCAGCATTACAGTAGTGAACTGCATGACAGAGCCAAGTCCTAAAGTTCATTAACAACAAAAACAAAATGACCAGCCATCAGAGGCCATGTGTGGAGAAAGAAACGCATCAGACCATTAGATGTGGAGTTCCTAAAATTAGGAAGTCAGGAAGCTATTTATGACCTAAAGGAATCGTAAAGGGGAAGTAGATATATCAAACCTTGTTTCTTCTCACCTGCCTGTTTTTTATTATATGAAATCTGATCCATGTCTTGGCTGTTAGACTGAAGTAGAGATCATATAACTGAAAATTTATGAGAGATATTCCCCAAGCTATTTTTTGAGTTCCTTCTCTCACCTTCTAAGAATTTTTAAACCTTTGTGTTTTATTCTAGGACAGTTCATCTGTAGTCAGACATATGTCCATCTGTGGCCTTAACTTAGTCATCAAAGTATCAGTATTAGTCATCAAAATATTAATATCAGATTTCCAAGTTTGTACTGGATCCTTAATGCAGGAATGAAATCATAGCTTTTTTAATCCTCCCCACCATAATTTTTTTGTTACTTATCAGTTCTGCCAAGAGCACTATCCTTCTAGTCTTCCATTTTCATCGTTGTTATTTTAATTTTTTTACCTTTATACCCAGTTACTCAACCCAGGAGTTGCCATCATAATAACTCCTATTTTGGAGAATTCCATTTAACCATTAGTTTAGTTTTTCTTTCATGTTTTCTCTACATCCATCTAAATCCTTATCACATCACACATGGATTCACCCAGGTATCCAGCGAAATGTCCATGATCATTTTCTTTTTCCTTCTGCTCTCAGAAAAATATGTCCTATATCACTCTTTAGCTAGTTAATTTTCCATGTAAAAACTGTTTTTGCTCCTATATGATTCACAGAATAAGACCTTGACTCCCCTAGGCTATCAAAATTCTAGATGAGTATTACTCAACCCCCCAACATTCCATATAATCAAATCTTGTTTTAAGTTTTCCACAGTATGAACCCCTATGCTAGGAGGAAGATGGGTGTATTAGAATTACTGCTGGAACAAATTACCATAAACTTAGTGGCTTAAAATGACAGGAATTTATTATTTTATGGTGTGCAGACCAGAAGTACAAAATGAGTTTTAGGGAGCTAAAAGCAAAGTGTCAACAGACTCCTCTCCTCTAAGAGGTTCTTAGAGAGAAAATGTGTCCTTCAATTTCCTAGCTTCTATCGCTGCATTTTTGCCATTCCTCCATCTTCCTGGCCAGCAACATATCCTCCAGCCTATTCTCCAGCTTCACTTTGGCTTTTCCTCTCTGATAAAATCTCCTTGTGCTTCCCTCTTACAAGATACTTGTGCTTGGATTTTGGACCCATTTAGTAATCTAAAAAAAATCTTACCAATCTCAGGATTCTTAATTATTACATTGAGGTTATGCTGACAAATTATAGAAATTTGGAGGTAGTTATCTGTAGAAGCCTTTATCTAGCCTAAGACAGCAGGTAATACTCTCTACACAGTCTTCAAAGTAAATTTTATGTGTCTTGTACAAGTTCCCCTACCACACCTTTAAGCAGACCTTTGAAAGTTTTTCTCTCCACCAACTGGAGACATGATTCATTTTTCTGAGCAAAAAATCATAAAATATTTTGTTTAACAAATATAAGAAACAGATAGTACCTATACTATTCAAATGAATTCATTAGGCACTATGTGGAGTATAAATACGTGATCCTGCCCTCACTGAATTTACTGAAGAAAAGAAACATGCGTTGAATAAATATGAGTGGGAAGAAGCTATTTATAGTCACCATTCCCATTCACTCATCTTCATTTTTTTCTCCAACCCTCTCTTATCAAGCTAATACTCTACCAGTACTGCTCTTTCCAAGGACCACAATGATGTCTATGTCAGCCCAAAGTGATAAGATCATTTTTGTGTTATTTTACTTGATTTTCTTCAACAGAACTCAAAAAAGTTTCATTTTTACCTGGAAGGTGTTAGTGTTAGCATTAATATTAGTCTGAGTTCTTTGGAGAAATAGAACCAATACAAAATTGGAAATATATATCTGGAGAGAGAGAACTATATAGACACACATACAACTATAGTGTATATATATAGACTGATATATGACATCAAGTTTGGTAATACATTTTCTGAGGCATTGTATATTATTCTCTTATTTTAAAAAATCTTTATCATATATGTAATTCTTTAGGGTTCTTAGATCAAATTCCATAATGTGGAGAGGGGAAATTTCCCCAACACCAAGTACTTCTTTAATTGTGATAGTTTCAAGTTGGACACAAAGGGGACTCAGCCAAACACATATGTGTAACCATTTTCCCCCAATTCCCCTCCCATCTGGGCTGCCACAGATCATAAAAAGGATGTTAATATTAAAAATAAAACTACTAAATGAAGTTCAAGTTTTCCCATATAGACCTTTCTGCTTGTAGTGTGCATCCTAACAGACATATGTATACAATTTACTTTGTTTTAGAATCACTCATAACTCATCTCGCATGACTACACTATTTATTTGTGTCATTTATGGCAGTTTATTTAAATTTGAAGGTGTTATTACAACAGATAACAGTTCCATGTTCTTAAAAAGTTTCATTTTTAGGTGTTAATATTTAGATTCTGACATGGAGTGGTGGAAATAAGCTCTATTGGTCTACTTTAGGAGATGTGGAAAGAAAAAAAATCAGCAATTTAAACTCTGAATCTCTATACAAAGTGTTTCATTTAGCCACCATCTGGTCTATCCACTATGGTTAAATGCATAGTTATATGTGTAAGATTCACATGTATGACTTCAGCCTGTGCAAAACAATTCTGTCTTCTATATTAACTTTCAAACAATATTAAAATCTACATGTTTTCACATATGCACAATTTTTACTCTGTAAACTCCTGTTGTGATATATTTTATTCCTCCTACTCATTTTAAAAAGCTTAGAGTCACTTTCTTTTTATAAAATATAGTATTCTCTTATAAGCTTAATCTATTTTGCTGCACACTGTTATGCCAAAGCTTCGGAGAAGGCGATGACACCCCACTCCAGTACTCTTGCCTGGGAAATCCTATGGACGGAGGAGCCTCGTAGGCTACAGTCCATGGGGTCGCTAAGAGTCGGACACGACTGAGCAACTTCACTTTCATTTTTCACTTTCATGCATTGGAAAAGGAAATGGCAGCCCACTCCAGTGTTCTCACCTGGAGAATCCCAGAGACAGAAGAGCCTAGTGGGCTTCCGTCTATGAGGTCGCACAGAGTCTGACACGACTGAAGCGACTCAGCAGCAGCAGTTATGCCAAAGCTTACATATGTATATATTCAATTCCTGTTAATATTATCACTTAGTATCACTTAATTATTTATTTCATTCCAGGAAGATTTTGAGAAAGATGTCTAGAATCTTGGATGCCATCTTATTGCTAAGTTAGTATACATAAAATAAGTGGTTTGAAAAATCCATCTGAGTTGCTCTCCCATCCCAAAATTCTGGATATATAAAACTGGGATCTTTCTGAATTATAGAAAATTCTACTGAAGAATTCCAGTGTATCTATTACTAAAATACTATATGAATTTAAATTTCTTAAAGTGAATTAAATACTAGAAAAATAGAATTTATCAAGAACAAAGTTATTAGATAACTAAAGTATTGTGACAAAAAAGCATAAGACTTGTACCTTGAAACCTTCCTAAATATTTCAAATATAAATTTTTCCTTAGAACCATAGACATTTAAATTATCTGGCTCATTAAAACATTAATGGACAATACAATTTTATAATTGTTATACAATTTAATAGTCACATTTCTCTTACAAATACTATGTTCTACTCCATAATTTATAAAAGCTCAACTATTAATTTCAGTACAGAAATTAAAATTACTCGAAAGGAAGAATGCCAGGCCACAAACTGATAATTTTATGTTCAGTAGTAACTGCATTTACCAGTATAGACTACAACTATAGAATTATTATTTTAAAATCAATGTTAAACTACACTTTCTCTGTTTAATTCATAATTAAATGAATTAAGAATTATGAATTCTTTTCCTCTTTTAAAGAAGAAACATACATTTTTCCTTATAAACCTTTAAACAAAACTTTGTTTTTAAGAAAAAATTTGGCTAACATTGAAATAACCAAATAATTTTTAAAGACATCTAGCCTTATGCAAATAAGACTCTTATTTCCTACGTATGTTCTATCATGAATACAAAATTTGGATTTCTTTATGAGCTGGACACTATCTGAAAATAAATTATCACTGGTTACAAATAGGTAATGCTCAGGATTTTTAGTTGCATATAGTATGTTCTCAGAGTCATTTTGTCCTTTTAGCTAGGAACATACCCTGCAGCAAGTTATTGTTACATTTTTTTTTTTTACCATTTTGCAATAAAATAAGTGCTTATAGTCAAATATTTTATGTTTTTGTTTTATTCATAAATACCACCCTGAATAATCATTTTTGAGACCCTAAGATACTTGAATACATTTTAAGATTGAATACATTATCATAATGCAGTTATAAAAATCATAGTAGCCAGAGCTCCTTTTCAAGGGAGGAAATCTTTTTTGTCTCCAAAGCAATGATTTTCTAATCTGTGCAAACAGAGCTGCTTACATGTATACATATTGAAATCTTCGGATACACTCAATGTCACTTGCTAGACTTGGGTTCCTAACTTAAAGCATGTGTCCTCTGCCATGTGCTGTCTAGGCTTACTATGAGTAGAGAATCATTCCCTTTTAATCCATTTCCATTGCTCAAATGTGTTGCCTTTAACAGCTAAGTGTTCTTGTAGGTGTTCTGAATCCTTTAGTTTGAGAGATACCATATCACAAAGGTCAAGAATTTTGGTGATGCTGCCTTAAAGCCTCAGTCACATTCTAGGGCAAGCTGAGGCGTTACTAGCCTCCCAGAAGCAGGAATTCTAGAAGCAATTGGAAACTTGATACATATGTGGACTTAGGAAACTCCAGGAACAGATGAAAAGGAGAGCTTGTCCATCTGGAAGATTACTGCCTCCTGACAGAAGGAGAGATTAACACAGAGCTTCATACTCTGAAGTTCATACCCAGGTATAGCAGCAATAAATCATGTAGGCTACATATATGAAATTGTCACTCCTTTAGTTTTATTCAACATTCTTTATTTAGTTTTGTAACTTCTTTGGAGTATTTGAGTGGTAAAATTCATTTCTCACATGTACCATTAATTATTGGTATTAATTGGTTAAAATGGATTTCTATCAGGTTGCAGGATTTCTTAGATGACTCAGGATATCTGGTCTCTGGAACCATCGAGAGGAAACGGTCATTTGAAGCGTCTCTGCTATATCAATATACGATTCTATAGATCAAAAACTGTAACCATCTACTCTTTTCTGAATAGGAGTAGAATGTTCCTAAAGTAGAGGCACACGTGATATATTGATCTGAACTTGAGACAAATTCAGGGCACCTGCTAATTTCATGGAATCTTTTAGGAAAAATTAAGAGGTATAGAAATATGACACAGAAGCTAAACAAATATTTGGTTATTATTCCTGACTAAAACAACAAAAGTCTTCTGAACTGAAACCAGGCAGGGAGGAGGGACCAAAAAAAGAAAAGAAAGTGATTTTCCCACAGCTGGTCTTCATCCTGCTCACTCATTCCACCATGTTGGGCTCTGTGCCAAGTTAATAAAAAATCATTAAACACTAAATACTAGATTGTTGTAGAAAATAAAATCATAGATTCAGAATTTAAAATGAGACATTGTCATTAATTATTTTTAAAAATTTAATGCAGAAAGAAAAAAATGGCTATTTTAACTATTATTGCATAACAATACTACCACAAAGTTAGCAGCTTCAACAAGACATGTTTATGGTGTCATTTCCTGTGGACACTGTGTAGTAGAGTACTCTGCAGTTGGGTTGCAAAGAGCTACAGTCAACATATCAGACAGGGTTGCTAGTGCCAAGCATTGTATTAGGTACTGCTGCTGATGCTGTTGCTGCTGCTGTTGCTAAGTCACTTCAATTGTGTCTGACTCTGTGCAACCCCGTAGACGGCAAGGCTCCGCTGTCCCTGGGATTCTCCAGGCAAGAACACTGGAGTGGGTTGCCATTTCCTTCTCCAATGCATGAAAGTGAAAAGTGAAAGTGAAGATACTCAGTCATGTCCGACTCTTAGCAACCCCATGGACTGCAGCCTACCAGGCTCCTCCATCCATGGGATTTTCCAGGCAAGAGTACTGGACTGGGTTGCCATTGCCTTCTCCATATTAGGTACTAGAGATACAAATATGAAAAAAATCTGAACACAATCCATTCCTCCATGGATTTTATCATGTAATGGGAGATTTTCACCCATTAGATGATTTAAGCATAATGAGTTATTTAGGATATAGATGAGCTAGGATTTGGTGATTGGGATATGTGTGGTAACTTAAGGGGCCCAGTCAATATGAAAACTTGGGTTTTAACTTAAGCATCTATGTAGCTTGTGAGATACATAGATGAATATGTTGAATATAAAGAAGAACTGTTAACAGCTCACCATTAAATATACCTCCATAGAATAAGATAATGACACTTTACTAATATCCATAAAGTCTGTTTTCTGTTATACATTTACATGTAAATAAATATATACAGGCGTTGTAAAAATTTCTGCTATAGAAAGATTTTCTTTCCTTTTCCTTTTTCTTAATTAGCAATGCCATTCCCCTGACATGGTTGACTGAGCCAAGAGTAGCTATCCAACCCCAGAGGAACTAATCCATAAACCAATCTGAATTAATCAGGTTCCCTTTTGAGAATATGAACTAAGATATGTGGAAACCTAATAAGCTGCTAGGTGAGGTAATGGCAGATCATTAGAGTAAAGGCCCATGAACTTCTACAGATGAGCTCCCTGGAGCTTCATGTTACCCAGTAGTACTGAAATCTGGTTGTTCTGTTTTTCTTTAAATTTTAAAAATATGAATTTTTACTATAAATATCTTTAACTTGGGTTAAGTAGGCCTTTATTGTCTTCAAACAATTTTTCCTGCCTAAAATATTTTGAAGACATTGATGTCTATTAGAAAAACCAAGGAGCAAATCCTATGACTCCATTCTGATATCATGGGATTTGTTTCTACCTGAATTTAAAAGAGATACCAAGAGAATATTTCATGCAAAGATGGGCTTGATAAAGGCCAGAAATGGTATGGACCTAACAGAAGCACAAGATATTAAGAAGAGGTGGCAAGAATACACAGAAGAACTGTACAAAAAAGATCTTCATGACCCAGATAAGCATGATGGTGTGATCACTCACCTAGAGCCAGACATCCTGGAATGTGAAGTCAAGTGGGCCTTAGAAAGCATCACTACAAAGCTAGTGGAGGTGATGGAATTCCAGTTGAGCTATTTCAAATCCTGAAAGATGATGCTGTGAAAGTGCTGCACTCAATATGCCAGCAAGTTTGGAAAACTCAGCAGTGGCCACAGGACTGGAAAAGTTCAATTTTCATTCCAATGCCAAAGAATGTTCAAACTACCGGACAATTGCACTCATCTCACACGCTAGTAAAGTAATGCTCAAAATTCTGCAAGCCAGGCTTCAGCAATAGGTGAACTGTGAACTTCCAGATGTTCAAGCTGGTTTTAGAAAAGACAGAGTGCCAGGAGCCAGCACGAGGAGTCCCACCCGTGGCAAAGGTCATGAGGTTAAGGGGTCCGACAGGCAAAGGTGAGTCCAGCCTTAAGGGAGCCTCGCTGGATTTTCTCGAGCATCTACCCTCAAAACCAGAGTCTGCCTGCTGTACTGCATTATGCTTTTCGCTTACGCTTCTGACATTAACAGGGGCTGTCCCCCCACCACCTTCCTCTAAAAGGAATTAACTTAGAGCTCCAGTCAATAAGTCTCCTGAGTGTAAAAAGAATGTCTTGGCTTAAACCCCTCTGATAGCTTTCTAACTTACCTGACTGGTCTGTCCGGATTTTTACAACTGCGCATGTGAATTGTTTACAGCCTCCCAACCACGAGAGGCACTGAAAGCTTAAGAAATTCTAGGGAAAATCATTAGAATAAAACTGATTAAAGGTTGTATTGTTGAGCCAATACTTGCTGCCAAGTTTTCATATCTTTTAATGTAACTTTATTTGGTACTTTGAAGGTGATGCAAATTAAAGAAAAATACTACAGGGAAAATGAGATTAACATTCATTAAGGAAGAAAGGCATAAAATGTTAACAGGCCTTTTGGCCAGAAGATAATGTAAATTACTTGAGACCCTAAGTATATGGAAAGATTTGCAGGAAGAAAGCCTGGTCTTGATAAGGGTCAGGGCTGCTGACCCTGCATAACTTTGTATTATCCATTGATCTCTATGTACAACCACAATTATAAAAATAAAGGAAAATAAAGGACGGACCAGTTCCCGGAAAGACTGGTTTCCCCCGTGTAGTCTTTACTCGTTCTCTCCTTTTCAGGCTGATCCCTTGGAATGCAGAGGCTCTCCGTGTCTACTTATTTGCCTGGGCTTCTAAGACGCACGTGAGAGACCCAAGGCGGGGCACCCTCCGCTATTCAAGTGGGCGCCTGTGGCCTAATGTAGACAGTGCAAGTTTCTTCTCTTGAGACTTGATTAGCTTTCCATGTAAACCAAGGAATATCAGCCTCTTTTCTCCACTAATTTTCCTATTACACTATTCTTTCCTAATCTCTCTTTATATCTCTAATTACATAATTCTTTCCTAAGATGCCGACTCCATCCCAGCTTCGAATTCCCTGGATCCACCGAAGCTGGACCCTGACAACAGAAGAACCAGAGATCAAATTGCCAACATCTGCTGGATCGTGGGAAAAGCAAGAGAGTTCCAGAAAAACATCTATTTCTGCTTTATTGACTATGACAAAGCACTTGACTGTGTGGATCACAACAAACTGTGGAAAATTCTGAAAGAGATGGGAATACCAGACCATCTGACCTGCCTCTTGAGAAACCTATATACAGGTCAGGAAGCAACAGTTAGAACTGGACATGGAACAACAGACTGGTTCCAAATAGGAAAAGGAGTACGTCAAGGCTGTACATTGTCACCCTGCTTATTTAACTTCTATGCAGAGTACATCTTGAGAAACGCTGGGCTGGAGGAAGCACAAGCTGGAATCAAGATTGCTAGGAGAAATATCAATAACCTCAGATATGCAGATGACACCACCCTTATGGCAGAAAGTGAAGAGGAACTAAAAAGCCTCTTGATGAAAGTGAAAGTGGAGAGTGAAAAAGTTGGCTTAAAGCTCAACATTCAGAAAAAGAAGATCATGGCATCTGGTCTCATCACTTCATGGGAAATAGATGGGGAAACACTGGAAACGGTGTCAGACTTTATTTTTCTGAGCTCCAAAATCACTGCAGATGGTGGTGATTACAGCCATGAAATTAAAAGACGCTTACTCCTTGAAAGGAAAGTTATGACCAACCTAGATAGCATATTGAAAAGCAGAGATATTACTTTGCCAACAAAGGTCCATCTAGTCAAGGCTATGGTTTTTCCAGTGGTCAGGTATGGATGCTAGAGCTGGACTTTGAAGAAAGCTGAGCACCAAAGAACTGATGCTTTTGAAATGTGGTGTTGGAGAAGACTCTTGAGAGTCCCTTGGACTGAAAGGAGATCCAACCAGTCCATTCTGAAGGAGATCAGCCCTGGGTGTTCTTCGGAAGGACTGATGCTAAAGCTGAAACTCCAATAGTTTGGCCGCCTAATGCAAAGAGTTGACTCATTGGAAAAGACTCTGATACTGGGAGGGATTGGGGGCAGGAGTAAAAGGGAATGACAGAGGATGAGATGGCTGGATGGCATCACCGACTGGATGTACATGAGTTTGAGTGAACTCCAGGGGATGGTGATGGACAGGGAGGCCTGGCGTTTTGCAATTCATGAGGTTGCAAAGAGTCAGACACAACTGAGTGACTGAACTGAACTGAACTGAATTTAAAAACAGAAAAACCATCTAGATTAAGGAACCATATTTTCTAAATCCAATTTCTTCTTTCATGGGTGTGTTGTATATCCCAGTATTTTCATTAGCAATGTAAATTTATATTTCTTGGTTTTCCAGTAATACTGTAGAATACTAAAGGAAGAGGATCAAGGTTCTTTGGTGATCCCAGAGTACCTAGGGAATAAGAGTTTAATACTTGTTGGCTTTTTAATTAGCTTTTGCTATTATTAAATTCCATGGGCAGAAGAGCCTGGTGGGCTGCAGTCCATTGAGCCACAGAGTTGGACACAACATAGCGACACCATGTATGCATACACATTACTTTCATAGAGAAAAAAATTGTGTTCCACTAAATGCAGAAGACCAAGTCTTCACTCATAACATAAAGCAAGGGTCATATTTATAATTACATGTCATTCAAGGAGGAAGGTGATTGAATTCTGAACAGATTACTTCAAATTGTTATGAGGGGGCTAGAATATCTCTTTTTTTTTTTTAACCTTTATCGTTTCCTCAGGGGTTTTACAAAATTAAGGCAATTTTTGTCCAGCAAGTGTGATGTATCTGTTAAATGAACTATATTGAGATTTTAGGGAATACTCTAGAAAACCTAGTTAAATACTGTTATGTGCTGAGAGTTAACTTAGGCAGGGAGTCCTTTAAGGAGGAGGTGAACCTTTTTGGTCATGCCTTCCCTAAGCCTTGTGCAACAAGGTATCTTGCCCAAGAACTGGCCTTTCTTTAGGTCCTAGAGCTGATAATTACAGTGCAGGACATTGTCTTACTTAAGGAAATGCTTTTCTTAGGCTCTATGTTATTGATTTTAATTGTAACAAATCTTGCCTGGGAACCTGTTTCTCAAGAATTGTACCCCAGATTACACAGCAACAGTATATCTCACAGAGAGATATTGCCAGGAACTGGCTCCTTCTGGCTAACGTTGCACTGAAGTTATCTCAGAATATATGACTTGGGAAAGGGTCTATGAAACTCTTACAACCTTGAGGTATTATTTTTATCTATTCTCAGCAGCCATTTGAGAAGTATATAAGGCCCTGCTTAAACTAGTGAGGGTGAGTTCTCTTTCTAGCCTCTTCCAATGTCTGTCAGAAGCTTTCTCTGTCCTGTCATTTTAAATTTTGGTGCACAAATCTCTGAGTGACTGAGACCCATTTTTGAGTTAAATCTTCTCCTTCGGAGATCACAAACTCAGCAACAACCTCTGTAAGCTATCAGTACCATGCCCATACATCTTCATATCTAATCAATATAATAGAATTAAAAACTGGCTATTTAAGATTATATGTTTACTAATCCAAAATTCATTTTTTCTTCCAAATATTACTGTGAATTTATTCAGGACATATTTAGGATCATGTTCTAACTATGAGGCATTGTGCTAGGAATAGGTCTACTGTGGGAGACAAGACACAGAATCTGACTTCAAGGATCTTACAACCCACTATAAGTTTATATATCCATTTATAATAAATTTAAATAGAAAAGACAAAACAGTCTATGTGGACAATGTTTTAAATGATTTGTGTCAAGTCAATGACTCCACTTCTTTTGCTATTTTTATGATAAACTATGGCACGACTGAAGAGACTTAGCAGCAAGCAGCAGCAGCATGGCACCCAGAACAAGTAATTCTTCCCCTTCCACCCTTAAAAGCTCTTTTTCTTGTTTTCTGCTTTTATGTTAACTAAGCCATTTGACTTAAATATAACATTTGAAGGTATAAATATATGTAGAAAGTTTAAATCCATTGATAACTAATTTCATAATTTAGAATCTGATTACTTTCTCAGTAGCGAAGATATTACTTTCATGATGGCAAATGTACAGGGAGAAGATGTATGGAAAGGTGCTTTGGGAGTGTTTGAGATTGAGACATTTCAGGGCATTATTTCATCAGATAATTTTATTCAGCTAACAAGCAAGAGAAAATTTGGACTGGCAGATTAAATCAATCAATCAGATTAACAGAGGAGAGTTGCCCTTGAAAATCATCTTTGTCATGCAAATATTACCAGAAATAAAAAACAGCAGTAAGCCTAAATTCAACTACACCATCTGGTATCAGAATTTCTCTAAATGTCACAATTTTCTCCCAGTCTTGCTTTGCATGAGGTCATTTTCACCACTTATTTAAGATAGTTTGTTTTCAATTTATATTCATATGTTAAAATGTAGGTATTGACTACATTAAAGTTGTTTTTCTCTTCATTATTCATAATATCAAGTCCCTGGAGAAACTCATGAAATACTTGAATTTTAGGTCAACTCCCTGGACACTTCTGAGACAGATCAATTTACTTCTTTCCTCCTTCTGAACCACTTTCCAAAGGAGACACTGACAATATGACTTACAATTTCAGCCCCACTTAACTCCTTCTACCTGAACAGTTCATCTGAAACATTTTCTTCATCTGAAATACTTCATTAGTTGAGTCATTTAAACTACACCTGCTATCCTTTCCCCCTTCACCCAGCTTTATAACAGAACATTCTTCATTCATTTTCTTTAATTTTACACTAAAAAATAAGTTTCCAATTTTAAATGTCACTTCATTCATACATAATGAATCTGTCCCCAGAAAACTTTTTACAGTATCAGATATGAAAGAATTTTTCTTGTTAGCTTTTTCACTCAATAAAATGGTTTTTATAGGACAACTGGAGACACACTGTTCAGAACATCTCAAGTTAAAAATCACAAACCTTAAAACTTCAGCCAAATGTCACCTTTCCAAAGTGTTTTACATATTTTTAGTTGCTGAAACAACTACATTGGCCAAAAGAGTGAGTTATTTCTAAAGCAGCAAATGGAATAGTGAATCTCTGTTTTTAAAAAAATCTGTTTCCTAAGAGGTTTCTTAGCTTAGTGAAAACACAGAACTTGAAAACAACATTAAATGAAACAACTTATTTTATTAGTTTTTTTTTTCTTTTTACCAAATACTGAGAATTGGTATAATGTCAAACAAAGAGTTGGTTCAGTTCAGTCGCTCAGTCGTGTCCGACTCTTTGCGACCCCATGAATCACAGCACGCCAGGCCTCCCTGTCCATCACCAACTCCTGGAGTTCACTCAGACTCAAGTCCATCGAGTCGGTGATGCCATCCAGCCATCTCATCCTCTGTCGTCCCCTTCTCCTCCTGCCCCCAATCCCTCCCAGCATCAGAGTCTTTTCCAATGAGTCAACTCTTCGCATGAGGTGGCCAAAGTACTGGAGTTTCAGCTTTAGCAGCATTCCTTCCAGGACTGATCTCCTTCAGAATGGACTGGTTGGATCTCCTTGCAGTCCAAGGGACTCTCAAGAGTCTTCTCCAACACCACAGTTCAAAAGCATCAATTCTTCGGCGCTCAGCCTTCTTCACAGTCCAACTCTCACATCCACACATGACCACAGGAAAAACCATAGCCTTGACTAGACGGACCTTTGTTGGCAAAGTAATGTCTCTGCTTTTGAATATGCTATCTAGGATCCTGTGAGTACAAACATATGTTTAATTACCAGGAGCACTGCTCTTTTTAAAAATCTTGCTCACTTGAGCTAGCATATTTGGGTTTGCCTCCTCATCTTATTAAGAACAGAAATTTGGTATAAATGATGTGTTTCCACCTGTGTCTCCAAATAAATTTCATGGTTTATAATTATTTATACAAGCATCTTGTGATTCTTTTCTGAATCTAAATTCGTAAAGAAACATTTCACTTCAGTTAATTACAGAAGCCACAGGCAGTTTACAGTTTGCCAGTTTTTGTAGTTTGGTTGCTTGAAAATGCCTATTTAGCTGAAGACTAGGCTTATAACTAGAAAAGAAAAAAAGAAAAACCATGTTTGTCTATTTAATGTTCCAACTTATGTGGTCTCTTTCTAGAGCTGACATATCTACCTTAATTAGTCCAGTCATCTAAACCATATCTGTTATCTTGATCACATGTATACATTTATTTGCTTTCTCTCAGGTATGCATTTTTCTCATTAACATACTTCACATGCTAATTCCAACAGTTTGGTTCTTTACCTTAATCCAATGCCAGGCTTTCTCTTCCTCTAAAAAGAATGTTTTTCTCCTCGTACAGGTCAAAATTATGAATATTTGCAGTTCCTCTCAAGTGTAAAGTGTTGCTACAGTTTTTCAGGTACTATACTTTGGATTATAAATGAATTTGGTAATTAAGTTTTTTTTGTTTACTATTTATTTTCTAACTTATAAAATGGAAGAGGTAGGCAAGATTAGGGTTAAGAATTGGTGAAGCTTTGGGCAAAACCCAGCTATAGACACTTGGTATGTTTGTGTGTCTTATTTTTTCTTAATTGTAATTTTCACACCTTTAAATAAGAAATCTGTTTTAGGTTATCATGGGAACCAACTTATTCTATTTTCTAACATCAAGTTCAGTTCACACATTTATAGCCTGCCTGGTCCCTGTAGGCATCTAAGTTTACAATTCTGAGATAGAAGAGGTCTAACGTTCCATAGAACCATAGCAAGGTAATAAACTGAAGAGATTTTTTTTTCTTACAGTACATTCAATTCCATTACCAATTTGTTATTAAACATTAGACCGTGAAACTGAGATATTAGGACATTAAATGTGGACAAACAATATAAGTCCCATTAGCCTACAGGGGAAGCAATGAATGATCTCATTTAATTTGTGGAAAGTTGAATAGCCGCAACTCTGCAAATGAAATTAAGTGCTATGCCTCATTGAATGAGCTCAGAGCTCTCCAAAGGGAGATCTGTGTTCCAAGATACAGCAAATAACAGGCAATGTCTTTAACTTAGCTGTAAGTTTGGAATTGTTAGTTGGCGGAAGATATTAAGAAGAAGGATGTAAATGATCTAACTCTACAGGAGGCTTGAAGTGCCCACGTCAATGAAGCTCTCAAGGTTCTAAAGTGAAATAAAAATGTTAGATTTTTATTTTTACTGTCCATTGATTGCATAACTTCTAATTTGCCTACTTATTTCCATATCTCTTCCAAAAGAGCTAGGTTTAAATTTTGGTGAGATTCTTAATCAGACCTTTCCTCTCAAGAGGTTCAATGATCCTTTCTTTTTTATAACTACTTTAATCATTTTTGACACTTTCTGCTCTACCATCACTTTGGCACATTTGCTGATTTCCATGAATCATAAATTCTGGGATATACTGAAGTATCTGACACTTTCACTCAGCTTACTTTGACAATTTATCTTAAAAATATATGCAGGTGAAAGTAAGGTTGTTATGTAGAGGTTATAAATGGGGCAAAGTGCAGGCAGCTTATGGTTCTGCAGTGAAAACTGTATAATTTTGCATGCAACCTTTGGCATAACTACTCTCTGTCTAGTTCAACCATTATAGATAGTAGACATTTAAACCTTTTTATTTTGTACAGAGTTTTTATTAGAGTCATGTAAAAGTTTCTTCCAATGGTTGTTTAGTCTATAATTTCAGACATGGCAACTATCCCACACTTACAGCAGTAGAGATTTTCTTATTTCTTTTCTTGATGTTATGAACTTGTTAAGAAATAACCTTGTTTTCATCCACTTGTCAGATATGGTTTATTGGATGGACACTAAGCATGGAAATAGAAGATATGACTTTGAGTTTTGACTCTGATATTTGATAGCTTGACACTTTCTTACAGGAATTCCTTAACTTCAGTGATTGCTCATTTTCACATCAGGTCAATGAGACTAAAAGTACCTTCCATATCAAGTTGTTAAGAGTACTAAATAAAGTAACAGGTGTGAAAGAATCCTGTAAATGGTTGATCCCTAGGTGAGATACTGATACTAGTAATTTCTGCTAGAAATTACCCTGAGATTTAGCAAATGTTTAAATGGCAATTGACTCTGTGATTTGGGCTCATTCATATTGGCTTGAATGTTCCAGTTAATTATAAGGCAATAAATAAAGTTATTCTGCTACATTCAAATAACCATGAAGTAACTTGTGTAGACAGGCTGATGGTGGGGCTATGTAAAGCTCTTCTAGTAATCTCATTGTACCCAAATTCCAAGCAATGGCTGATGGTCTTCAAATTAACTTTGAAAGCAAATTGAAGGTTAATAATATTCTGATAGAGATTTTCTCTATATAATTTTAAGGTAAGCTTCTTTTAAAAGCTTATAAATAACATGACAACAAAGTAAAATGATGTGACTCATTCAGCCCTCCTAGAAAACCCTATTGGAGAAGGCAATGGCAACCCACTCCAGTATTCTTGTGGAGAATCCCAGGGATAGGGGAGCCTAGTGGGCTGCCATCTATGGGGTTGCACAGAGTCGGACATGACTGAAGTGACGCAGCAGCAGCAGCAGCAGCAGCAGAAAACCCTAATAGCATCATGTTTTTCATTGAAATATAATTCACAATGCAATGAATTACACAGATCTGAACAGTGAAACTTGATGAGATTAACATATGTATAAGTATATAACCTGCATCTTAGAAAAATATAGAATATTTCTATTATTTCAGAAAGTTCCCCTTGCCATATTCCAGTTAATATCCCCATATGTAACCACTGCAATTGTCCTTAATAGATGATTTCACTTATTTAAACTTCTTAAAAATGGAATCATACCACATGTACTTTTTTTGTGTCTGTCTTCAAAATGTTTTAATTGTTTGTCAATATAGGCTTGCTTATTTATTTTTGTTTATTGCTAAGCAGAATTCTACTGATTGAGTACATAACAATGTTATTTCACTTTCATGTTAATCGAATATCTGTGTTGTGTTTAGTCTTTGGACAGTAAAAAATAAAACTGTTTTTTAATAGACATATATTTCCTTTCTTTCTAGAAGTGGTATCGCTGGGTCATAGGATAAACATGTGTTGTGCTGTGCTGTGCTGAGTTGCTCCGTCATGTCTGACTCTTTGTGACTGCATGAACTGTAACCCACCAGGCTCCTCTGTCCATTGGATTCTCCTTGCAAGCATACTGGAGTGGGTTGCTATCCCCTCCCTCAGGGTATTTTCCTGACCCAGGGATCGAACCCAGGTCTCCCATATTGTAGGTGGATTATTTACCATCTGAGCCATGAGGGAAGTCCAAGAATACTGGAGTGTGTATTTAATTTTAAAAGAAACTGCCAAAATATTATTCAAAATAGTTGCAGTATTTTACACTTCCACCTGTAATGAATGTTTCAGATGCTCTGAACCCTCATCAAAATTTTATATATTATATAATCTTAGCCATTTTATTTAGTGCATGTGATATAGTATCTCATACTGGTTTTAATCTGATGTTTACTGATGACTAAAGATTTTGAATGCATTTTTATATAATTATTTATAATTATAAATTTATAATTTAATTTATAAATTTAAAATTTATAATAATTTTAAATTTATAATTTATAATAATTTTAAATTTATAATTTAAAATTAATATTTATTATAAATTATTATTTATTAATTATTATAATTTAAAATATAATTATAAATTTAAAATTTAAAATTTATAAATAAAATTATAATTTATAATTTATAAATAAATTATAAATTTATAATTATAACTCATATATCTTCTTCTGTGAAGCTTTTTCATTTGTCCATTTTTAAAGTTGATCTGCTTATTTTCTTAGTACTGATTTGTAGAGATTCTTTCCTTTTATTCTAAATAAAGGGCCTTTATCAAATAGATGTACCAAGAACACTTTCTCCCAGTTTGTACTGCTTTTTCATTCTCTTACTGATGTATATTAACAAGCTGTATATTTAATTTTGATGGAATCCTGTTTATGGCATTTAATTTTACAGTTGGTGTTTTTAGTCTCCCCTCTGAAAAAGTTTTGCCTGTCTCAGGTCTTAAAGGTATCCTCCAACGTATTTCTCTAATAAGCATCACAGTTTAGGTGCTTACTTTTAAATCTATGATCTATCTCAAACTGAGGTAGAAGTGAAAATTCTTTTTTCCCCCTATTCAACCAACGTATCCACCATTATTTGTTGAAAAGACTATCCTGTTCTTTGAATTGTCTTGGCATCTTTGTTTAAAGTCATCTATGTCTGGTTTTGTGCCTAGATCCTCTTTTCCCTCCACTGATCTTTTTGTTTATGCTTATGCCTATGCCACATTATTTGAGATAGTAGCTTTATATTAAATTTGAAATAACGTAGTGTGAAGCCTCCAAATAATTTTTTTCATGATTGTTTTACTATTCTCAGTCCTTTGCTCATCAATATGTTTAAAATAAACTTGCCTAGTCCAACTAAAAATGACTCTGTTAAGATTTTAATCAGAAATAATAGACTAATTTTGAGGGGATCAACATTTTAATTTTAATTCCCCAAATTCAGGACCAGAGTATTTATATAGGTAGCACTGGTTTTTTCACTCTAATTTCTCTTAGCAATACTTGGTCGCTATTGGTTTAGAGGTCATGCATCTCTTCTGTTAACAGTATTTTCAACTAGTTGTTTATGCTATTACAAAATTGAATGTTTTTTTTTCTTAATCTCATTCTCTAATTATTTACTTTTAATATATAGGATCATGGTGTACTTTCACATTGTATTAATTATCTACTGCTGTGTTAGAAACTACCATAAACTTAGTGGTTTAAAACACCATCCATTTAAAACTCTCATTTCTGTAGGTAACCAGGCATCACATAACCTGATTCCTTTTACTGGGGCTTTCTAAGATTGAAATCAAGGTGCCCACAATACCAATTTCTCATCTGGAGACTCAAGGGAAGCATTCACTTTAAAGATCATTCAGATTGCTGGCATAATTCAGTTCTTGCATTTCTGTAAGACTGAGGCTTGGTTTTCCTACTGGTTCTCAGCTGGACATGGCTCCATGTTCTTAGAAGATACCCACATTCCTTGCTGTGTGGACCCAACCATTTTCGAAATGAAGAATCTCCATGTCAAACCACTCTTCTGTTTTGAATCTCTCTCATCAGCAAAAAGTTCTATTCCATTTAAGAGTTCACAAGATCCACTAAGGATAACCTCTTTAACTAACTGGGAATCTCAATTACATCTGTAAAACTTCTTCATAAGAGATTAGGGTTTCAGTTAATGACTGAAAGAAAGTATGGGTACATCAAATGGATGGGAATCTTGGGATCATCTTAGAATTTGGCCCACTGTAGAATTGACCTTGTATTCGAGAAGTTCACTATATCTACTCATTGGTTCTAACATTTGATTTGTAGAATTCTTTATGTAAATAATCAAACTTTGATCATTTTACTTCTTTCTTACCAATGTGTATATCCTTTATTTATCTCTTATTTTATTGAATTGGTCAGGACTTCAGTTCATTTTTGATAAAGGTGGTGAAAACATATATCCATCTTTATTCCTACTTTGTTGAGTGTATTTATCATGAATATATGTAACATACGGTCAAATTCTTTTTAAATGCCAGTTTATAAGTACATATAAGTTTAAGTTATAAGTTTAATGGCTAGTGGGTAGTCAGATTTTCTTTCTCTTATCTTGTTAATTCTGGCAGTGATTGGCTAAAATTTTGCAATATTTAATTAATAAAAAATGTGCAAGGACTTTTTTTACAGCCTACTATAAGTTCTATATTTGATGACTAGTCTATATGCCTTTTAAAATGATGTCTATTCTTTTCTGCAGGATGTCTGTTGTTGGTCATGTGCTTGCTAAGCAGCTTCAATCGTGTCCAGCTCTTTGTGATCCTATGGACAGTAGCCCTCCAGGTTCCTCTGGCCATGGAATTCTCCAGGCAAGAATACTGGAGTGGGTTGCCATTTCCTCCTCCAGGGGATCTTCCCAACCCAGGGATAGAACCCATGTCTCTTACGTCCCTTGCACTGGGAGGTGGGTTCTTTATCACTACATCATATAAATATCAAATAGGTCAAAATATTTGATAATGTCATTTAAATCTTATATTCACTTATTGATGTTGTGTTTAGTCATTCTTTCAGTTATTTGATAAAGAGGCATAAATATCTCCAGGTATCACAAGTAATTTTTCTTTTTCTACCTTTCAATCCTGATAGTTTCTTGCCTTATATATTTTGAATATTTTCTATTTAAGTGTATAAACATGTATGATTATATTATCTTTCTGATTAATCTTCTATCATCATCAAATAACATTCTTTATTGTTGGGAATACAATTTGTCTTAAAGTATACTTTATTTGATAATACCACAGCCATACTTTCTTTCTTATGCTGCTTTCATGGCATATATCTTTTCATACTTTTGTTTCAACTTCTCTAAATCTTTAAAGTGCACTTCATGCATGTGGCATTAATTCAATCTTATTTTTCATATATTTCCCTCTGCATATTTCTATAACCCTTCCACCTGCCCATTTTTGTACTGTTAGTTTTACATGTTTTATATCTACATTCCACAAACCATACAGTCCAATGTTATACATTTTATATTAAGCAACGACTTTCTATTTTAACATTTTCTTTTGGTGAAAATTACTACTTTTGTTCTGCTTATTAAATATTAGACATTAGATCAATCTTAATAAATAAATTTGCTCTTTTTCTTTTTAAAAAATATGAATGGACTTTAATATTTGCCTTTTCCTTTAGCCACCAGGATATTCTAACTTCTGGTGGCTGTTTACTTATAGATGTTTAAAAAAGAATCTGGAAAGATATCTGGTTATATTTAAACAGCATGTGTGCAAGCTAAGTGTTTTCAGTAGGCTTTGTGGCACTATGGATTGTAGCCCACCAGGCTCTTCTGTCCATGGGAATTTTCCAGACAAGACTATTGGAGTAAGTTGCCATGCTCTCGTCCAGGGTATCTTCCCAAACCAGGCACTGAAATTGTGTCTCTTAAGTCTCGTGCATTGGCAGGTGGATTCTTTATCATTAGTATCACTGGGAAGCCCATATTTAAGTTGAGGGAAAGTTAAAAAATTATAATTAACTAAAGACCCATATGTGTGGCAAAAGAGTTCAAGAAAGCCTGAAAGTATTTCAGTTCAGTTCAGTTCAGTTCAGTACAGTCGCTCAGTTGTGTCCAACTCTGCAACCCCATGAATCGCAGCACGCCAGGCCTCCCTGTCCATCACCAATTCCTGGAGTTCACTCAAACTCATGTCCATAGAGTCGATGATGCCATCCAGGTATTTCATCCTCCATCATCCCCTTCTCCTCTTGCCCCCAATCCCTCCCAGCATCAGGGTCTTTTCCAATGAGTCAACTCTTTGTATGAGATGGCCAAGTATTGGAGTTTCAGCTTTAGCATCAGTCCTTCCAATGAACACCCAGGACTGATCTCCTTTAGGATTGACTGGTTGGATCTCCATGCAGTCCAAGGGACTCTCAAGAGTCTTCTCCAACACCACAGGTCAAAAGCATCAATTCTTCTGCACTCAGCCTTCTTCACAGTCCAACTCTCACATCCATACATGACCACTGGAAAAACCATAGCCTTGACTAGATGGACCTTTGTTGGCAAAGTAATGTCTCTGCTTTTTAATATGCTATCCAGGTTGCTCATAACTTTCCTTCCAAGGAGTAAGTGTCTTTTAATTTCATGGCTGCAATTACCATCTGCAGTGATTTTGGAACCCCCCAAAATAAGGTCTGACACTGTTTCCACTGTTTCCCCATCTATTTCCCATGAAGTGATGGGACCAGATGCCATGATCTTCGTTTTCTGAATGTTGAGCTTTAAGCCAACTTTTTCACTCTCCTCTTTCACTTTCATCAAGAGGCTTCTTAGTTCCTCTTCACTTTCTGCCATAAGGGTGGTGTCATCTGCATATCTGAGGTTTTTGATATTTCTCCCAGCAATCTTGATTCCAGCTTGTGCTTCTTCCAGCCCAGCATTTCTCATGATGCACTCTGCATATAAGTTAAATAAGCAGGGTGACAATATACAGCCTTGACGTACTCCTTTTCCTATTTGGAACCAGTCTGTTTTTCCATGTCCAGTTCTAACTATTGCTTCCTGGCCTGCATATAGGTTTCTCAAGTGGCAGGTCAGGTGGTCTGGTATTCCCATCTCTTTCAGAATTTTCCACAGTTGATTGTGATCCACACAGTCAAAGGCTTTGGCATAGTCAAGAAAGCAGAAATAGATGTTTTTCTGGAACTCTCTTGCTTTTTCCACGATCCAGCAGATGCTGGCAATTTGATCTCTGGTTTCTCTGCCTTTTCTAAAACCAGCTTGAACATCTGGAAGTTCACAGTACTGCTGAATCCTGGCTTCGAGAATTTTGAGCATTACTTTACTAGCATGTGAGGTGAGTGCAATTGTATGGTAGTTTGAGCATTCTTTGGTATTGCCTTTCTTTGAGATTGGAATGAAAACTGACCTTTTCCAGTCCTGTGGCCACTGCTGAGTTTTCCAAATTTGCTGGCATACTGAGTGCAGCACTTTCACAGTATCATCTTTCAGGATTTGAAATAGCTCAACTGAAATTTTATCACCTCCACTAGCTTTGTTTGTAGTGATGGTTTCTAAGGCCCACTTGACTTCACATTCCAGGATGTCTGGAAAGTATGTAATAAGACCCCCCCACACACCAAAAAATGGGTAGGCATATCTTGAAATCCATGTAAAAAATATACCATAATTAATAATTTAATATCTTCTAAAAATCAAAGGAACTAGACAATGTAATATCTGCTTTTCTAGTTAGTAATTATAATTCATATACAACTTCACCTAACCTCATAATATATTATGTTCAAAATGTGAATAACAATTCCTGGGGCTTCCCTGGTGGCTCAGACAGTAAATAATCTGCCTGCAGTGCAGGAGACTCAGGTTCAATTCTTGGGTTGGGAGGTCCCCTGGAGAAGGGCATGGTAACCCACTCCATTATTCTTGCCTGGAGAATTCCATGGACAGAACAGCCTAGCAGGCTATAGTCCTAGGTCACGAAGAGTCAGACACAGCTGAATAATAATTCTAAGTACCCAGAAAGAAATATATTTTCCTAATGCCGACATTACCAACTTTATTCTACATAAATATTATTCTAGTTGACTGCTCTGACCAGAGTTTATCTATTATTAAAAGTAATTATAATAAGCTTTCTAAGAGACGGTCTTTGGTGTACTTTTAGATATAAAACCTGATCCTGGCGAAAATACTTTTCCCCATTCCACTATAAATTGAGAATCTTAAAGGGGTGTGGTTATTAAAACAACAACAAAAAAACTCCTGAGGCTCTCTCTTATGCACAGAGAAGGAATTGTTGGAAAAGGTATAAATATATACCTGTAATGTAATGGTGTTCCATAAGTGAAGAAAGGATCTTATTGCTCCTCTCAGATTTACTCAAAAGTGCTTTGGAATCATTTATCACTTGCCAGATTAAGATGCCACTGGTTTCATATTAGTACTGGGTTGACATGTGACTAATACCTCAGGGAAAATATATATACATCAGGAGTAAACCGAAGAAGGCAATGGCACCCCACTCCAGTACTCTTGCCTGGAAAATCCCATGGACGGAGGAGCCTGGTGGGCTGCAGTCCATGGGGTCGCTAAGAGTCGGACACGACTGAGCAACTTCCCTTTCACTTTTCTCTTTCATGCATTGGAGAAGGAAATGGCAACCCACTTCAGTGTTCTTGCCTGGAGAATCCCAGGGATGGGGGAGCCTGGTGGGCTGCCGTCTATGGGGTCGCACGGAGTCGGACACGACTGAAATGACTTAGCAGCAGCAGCAGCAGCAGCAGGAGTAAACAGGTCTTCATGTTCAACAATATAAATGTTTTCCCTTATTGTTATTTAATAATTCATTTACTACTGCCAAAGTTGAAAAAATATTACATTTTAGAATCCTTTTCTATACTAAGGGAATCAGAAGCCACTCCCACATGTGCATGCACACATACACATGAATGTTTCACTTCTATTCTCATCATCCTGACTTGTATATATTATAACAATCTATCTCTATAAAACTTAAATAAATTTTACAGCAACATCCAATATTTTAAATTTTAAATGCTTTCTGATTGCAAGAATAGACCAAAGTTACATATTTGACATGGAAGTAGACACAATAATTAGTATTGGCCAGTAATTTACATATTTTTTCCTAATCATATTATAGTTTTAAAATAAATATTATCCTTAGTTTATAAGCAAAGAAATTGAATCCCAGATAATTTAAGCAACTTAGCCAAAATCACAAGCTAGTAAGTGCCAAATCTAAGAAGTATTATCTTAAACACAATTTAATGAGGAAATGGTTTTGAGAGCACATTTTGTGGGGCAAAGGCTCTTCTAACCACACTACCCTCACAGAGCAGATGAGCTGGTGAGGATCCTTTATTACTTACCCACTTATAACTCTGTTCACCTTCAATGGTTCACCACAATTGCAATTAAATGATTACTTGTTATTGTCTCCCTCCCTTGGATTATAAACTTCATGATAGCAAAACTGTTTACATCTTGTTGATGCTGCTGCTGCTGAATTTTAGCTTTTAAGATAGCGCTTGGCATACCTCAGTCTGTTTGTTAAACAAACAACTGAATAATCATGTGGCTAGTCTCTAATAAATGGGCAGATTTCTTATGCTGTATCACGATTTTCACAGTTCAGATAATGCTAGCTTACAACTGTGTAAATTGGACCTTGCATAAGAGAAGGTGTATGATCACAATAAATTCTCAGTTTATGATTGCACTGTTTAGTTTTCACTATAATTTCATGTTAAGTTCTCGGGAAATGATGACAGTTGTTATTTACTGCTTAGCACTGGTATAACAGATGAATGCCTTTAAATCAGCACATTATCATAGGAAATAGTTTCATTATGTCTTTCAAACATGAGTAGCCAAATGTTTTGTGGCACTGTAATTAAATAATGATTATATTCACTAAAGATTATGTTTGTGCCTATGGTGTACATGAAATAGTACTCAATGTATCTCATTTAGTCCTTACAACACATACAGTACTATGTTCTGTTAATTCCTCCATTTTGCAGATAAATGCTAAAGTTTATGCAAGCTATTAACTTGGTAACTGACAGATATTCTTTAAATCCAGGCAGACACCCTCAAGAGAGACTTCCTAGACACTACGCTGTATCACTATTAATTAGCATGAAATTCCATAGTGTGTTAGATTCTACAAATTATTTCTTTGGTGATGTCCAAAGAAATTGATTGCTTTAGAAGGAGAAAGTTAACTAAAAAGTAAAACAAGAAGACTAAAATTCCTCCTTTAGTTTGTAGAAAGAGACTGGCCTACACATTCTAGCTCTCTCTTTCTGAAAGGGTAATGCAAATTATTGCAATGGACATTTTCTGTTGATTGACTTCTAAAGGATAAGACAGTAGTATTATCATCTTAGTGATATACAATAAGGAATCACGCTGAGAAATGGGCTATGGAAAAAAAAATTCCTTATATTATTCAATTTATCTTCCTCTTGAACTTTCCCTTGAGTGGTTGAGTCCCTTTCTCCATAAAACTCAAAACTTAGTGTCAGTGTGGTGGGCTGAAGATGTGACTAGGTCTGTAGAGTATAGATGTCTCTTTCTCTAACCTAATAGAGCAATCACAGCGTGAAATGATGCACACCAATTACAATCAAAAGGTGGGAAGAGAAAACTCTTCACCTAATTCACAAGTGCTGAGAAACAATGATGGTTTTTTTCCTCTGTGCTTTGCAACCCCCAATTAGTAAAGCCAGAACACCGGTAAAAGGCATTTTGGGACTATGAGTATCTCATCCAAGGGCGTACAATCTGAGAAGGGTAGGAAATAAAGGGAAGAACAGAGGAAGGGAAGAAGGTGGAGGAAGATGTAATGTTTTTTGAATTTTTAAATATTATTACTGATATATAATTGACACACAGTGAGCTACACATATTTAAAGTAGATGCTTTGATAAATTCTGACATACAAATGCTCAAAAAACCATCACAACAATCTGGAAGTGAAAGTAACCATCTCACCACCAAAAGATTCCTCATTTCCTTCATCACCTCCCTATTTTATCTAGTATCTTTTACTCCACATAGTTATTTGGTGATTCTTCTGATAGTTCATCTCTTTTTATTACTGAGTAGCATTTCATTGTATTTTTCAGTTTATCCATTCATCTGTTGATGGCTATTTGGGTTATTTCAAGTGTGAACCATTAGAAATGAAACTGCTATGGATATTTGCTTTCATTTATTCTGGGTGAATATTGATGAAAGTGGTATGGTTCAGTCATTGAGGTGTATACTTAGCTTTTTAAAAAAATTCATAGATTTTTAGAAGCAGTACACACATACACAAAAAGAGTGAAATGTACAGAGTTCCCATATATACACTTAGCCCCTCAGATTTCCCCTATTTTCTAACATCTTGCTCTGCTGCTGCTGCTGCTATCACTTCAGTCGTGTCTGACTCTGTGTGACCCCATAGACAGCAGCCCACCAGGCTCCCCCGTCCCTGGGATTCTCCAGGCAAGAACACTGAAGTGGGTTGCCATTTCCTTCTCCAATGCATGAAAGTGAAAAGTGAAAGGGAAGTCACTCAGTCGTGTCTGACTCTTCGTGACATCTTGCTCTAGTGTAGTACATTTGTACAACTGATAAACCAATATTGATGATCACTATTAATTAAAATCCATGGTTACTTAGGGTTCACTCCTTTAACTATATATGGGTTTTGACAATTGTATGATAACATGTACTCACCATTACATAATGACAGTTTCACTGCCCTAAAAATTCTCCTGTGCTCTATACATCTATTTTGAATGTACTCTTAAGAGAAAAATTGAAAGGTAGAGAAATATTCCAAATTAAAAAGATATGACATTACCCCTCAGGAAGAGGAATAAGAAGTGAGCAGGAAGATGGCAGAGGTGGGGGAGATGGAACCAAAGTAGTGCTAGTGGCCGTCCCTCACTGAGAGAACTACAAAGGGCAAGATGAGTACGTCCCCTTTACCCTTTTCATAAAAGAATAGAAAACTGAGGGTTAAATTACTAAACATCATATTCTAGCACGCTGACTAAGCAAGATTCAAGCACAGGATTTGTTACTCCTCATAGGAACTACACTATCAGGCAAACTGGGTCACAGGGATCATTTTTCAATGACTAATTAACATTTTAAAAGCCCAGTTTCACCAGGGTGCACTGCTGGAATATAATAACATTTTACAAAGTAATAAATTACTTAAAGTGGAGCACCAGAGCTTGTGTCCTACTGCCTGAAAGTCTAACTAACCTAGGATATTTTCAAAGATCAGCATATTAGATTAGATAGACTCAGGTTTGAGTGTATGAATTATGGCTCATGGGATGCTATGAAACAACTTCTGCTCCCCAGCTATCTCCCACCTTGGTTTATCACCTGCTCTCATACAGTGTCAGAGGAGAACTGCTTAGTTAATTTGCAACTATTTAGTTTACATAGGTGCCTCTTTGAACTTTAATATCACTCACTTTGGTTTTCTGTTTCTTAGCTGAGGACAATGATAGAATAGTAGATTACAGAGGAATGAAGAAGGCATGAAATAACATAATTTTAGGACACTGAGAACAATCAGGTTGATGGAAAAAAACTATAGCAACCAGAGAGCAGTATGAGGGCATTAAGTATCTAGGAGTCAGGTAAATAGGGTCTCCAGCAGTGGAAGACAGAAGAAACCAAAGGGAAAATGAGAAGGCAGTAAGCTACATGCTGCATCTATCAGGGGACTGCAGAGGTCTTGTTCAAGGCATACGACTTACAGTAAGTTCAATTTTAGTCTTCTAAGAAGAAAGCCAATAGAAGGCAAGATGAGTACATTTGTCAACAATCTTCCAATACGTCTGCTCATTATCTCTGCTTTCACCTAAAAACTTTCTCCTTCCAAATGCATCACATATTTCCAGACAAGTGGGGGAAAGCACCAAAAGCTGACAGAACAGGATACAATTAAAAAGTATTTGTAGCAGACATAACCATGCCTTGCCACACCCGTTCAGGATCTTTGATGCTGATTGACAAATGTTTGTAACTTCATTAGTGCCTGAAGGTTTTTTCTTTCTGAAACTCCAAGTATTAAGGAATTACCAATCCTCTTCATCCTTCCTACTGCTTCCCAACCAATGACTCCTGGCTTCTTGGATAATTTTGAAGTGTTCTGTACATTTCCCAGAATTCTGTCATGATTTAAGTTCTGGTAGTCCACTATGGTAGGTGGCTTGACTGAACACACTTTATCAACTATATTCTCTTCCCAGAAATACTTCCACACTTCCTTACCAGGTACCTATATTTCTCAAATAGGTTATTGTTCACTGGAATTTATATCTCCAGTTTTGTCCCTGGCACAGAATTCAGACAGTGAATAAAGAAGAAATTATTCTACTACTAAGATCTGGGAGATAATTTTGGGTAATCCTTATTTTGTGGTAAGATCCATTTACTAGCATTGACTTTTTCAAGAAACATGGGATCTGAGGCTTTGGTTGGGTTCAACAGACATTTAAGGAGTAGTTATTATATGACAGATGTTTTACTAGGTTGGTTAGCATATTGTTTTCTTCTTATAGCCTAATTACAGTGTCAGATTTCATTAACATTTACTATGGTTTTCATCCATTTGGTTAATAAACTTGTTTCTCTAGGTTTCAGCAGTTATAAGATAAATCACATCACAATAATAGCCAAGAGAAAAGATTTTTTAGTTATGCTCAGATTATTGAGGAGACTTCCAAATCTCACTTTTGAAAATCCTTGAAAAGAAAAGAAAAAGTGCTAGAGGCTCAGTCGTGTTCAACTCTTTGTCATCCTATGGACTGTAGCCCACCAGGCTCCTATGTCCATGGGATTCTCCAGGCAAGAATACTGGAGTGGGTTGCCATTCCCTTCTCCAGGGGATCTTCCTGATCCAGGAATCAAACCTGCATCCCCTTCATCTCCTGCACTTCAGTGGATTCTTTACCACTGTACCCCTAGGGAAAGCCTCAGGAGACTTCCAAATCTCACTTTTGAAAATCCTTACACCAAAGCAAAAATAGGGTGGGGTGGGATATCTTGGTTACTTTCACAGACTCCTCTCCTTTATCATGTAGCACCTGCCGCTTTACAATCCCCTCTACTCTAGCTTTGCTTCCTGAAACATTGGCTTGAAACATCTGTTATCCAAGTTAGTGACCCTGTGAAGCCAACTGAAAGTGCCTTATTTCTGCTACCATGTATAAGTCAGTAATGCTTTGACTGAAAGTAATAGCCTTCTTGGCTCACAGTGGCTGCAACAATAAAGACACTGGATTTTCTAACATAACAAAAAGTTTCAGAGCCAATGATTTCAAGTCCATGGAGTAGCCCAGTACTGTCTTTAAAGGCCCATTTTTGTTTGGTTCATTTCTGCTCTGCCCAAATCAGCGTGTTACAAATACTGCCCCTTATGGCATCTGGTCCCATCACTTCATGGGAAATAGATGGGGAAACAGTGGAAACAGTGTCAAACTTGATTTTTTGGGGCTCCAAAATCACTGCAGATGGTGATTGCAGCCATGAAATTAAAAGACGCTTACTCCTTGGAAGAAAAGTTATGAGCAACCTAGACAGCATATTCAAAAGCAGAGACATTACTTTGCTGACTAAGGTCCGTCTAGTCAAGGCTATAGTTTTTCCTGTGGTCATGTATGGATGTGAGAGTTGGACTGTGAAGAAGGCTGAGCGCCGAAGAATTGATGCTTTTGAACTGTGGTGTTGGAGAAGACTCTTGAGAGTCCCTTGAAGGAGAAGGGGATGACCCAAGATGAGATGGCTGGATGGCATCACTGACTCGATGGACGTGAGTCTGAGTGAACTCCAGGAGTTGGTGATGGACAGGGAGGCCTGGTGTGCTGCGATTCATGGGGTCACAAAGAGTCGGACACGACTGAGCGACTGAACTGAACTGAACTGAACTGATGGTCACAGAATGGCTGTTAGAGCACTTCATACTACAACATTCTAAGTGGTAAGAGAAGGAAGGAGGCACTCAGACAAAAAATGGTCTTTTTGCTTTGTTAGAAATATCTTTCACATAAATCCATTTATCTTTACATTACATTACATGGACTAGAACTTGGACCATGTAGCCACATTAGACTAGTAAGTGCTAACAAAGAATATGGATTGACTTAGACCATCATGAATTATCTTCCCACCTTGCACTTAGCTCCAATAAAAAAAATATATAGGTATTCTGCTGACAAGAATAATGGAAGGGTGGCTGCTAGGTGTAATGAACAGTGTCTGCTTTGCTGCAGTGCCTGTTGAGATCCATCAAAGTATTATCTGATGAAATCCTGCACCCTGGTCTTGGTTGATGAGAATCTCTCTTCCTTTATGATTGATATACAAAATGTTCTACATACTTTTGTAACCAACTTGACGAGTTGGGAGATAAGTATACATCTGTGAAACAATAGGCACAATCTATGCCATAGACCTATCCATTATCTCCAAAGTTTCCTTCTTCCCTCTTTAATATTAGTATTAGTTTAGTTTTAGTGTTATTACTTTGGGATAAGAACATACAGCATACAATTTACCCTTGTAGCAAATTTCTAAGTGTACAGTACAGTATTATTGACTATGGGGTCTATGATGTTGGATCTCTAGGACTTATTCATTGTACATAACTGAAACTTTGTACCCTTTGGTTAATATCTTTCAATTTATTCTCCCCTAGCCCCTGGCAACCACCATTCTACTCTTTACTTCCCTGAGTCTGATTTTAGATTTTCCATGTAAGTGGTATCATATAGTATATATCATTTACTTTTGGATTGCTCTTTTTATGCATTCTAAAGCTGTGCTTCCTATATTTTTAATGTTTTATGGATTTTTTTTGAAAATTTGTTTTATTCAAAAACAAGCAAATAAGTGTATCATCCCTGGTGATGAGCTGAAGGATCAAGAGTGATAAGCTTTGGGTTTTGAGTCTCCCTGTTATCAATACTGAGATGCTGTTGCTGCACTAAGCCTGTATATTTGATTCCTTCTACACTTGAGATTTCTTTCTTTCTCACACTCTCCTCAGTGCTATAATAAATAGTCCTCTGATAGTCCCATAGTCTCAAGAAAAATATCTGAATTCTAGTGTGAATTCAACATGCACTTCACATGAAACTCTCATTACAGATACCTACCTAGAATCTACTCTTCAGTTTTCTTATAGATTTGAATCTTTCCTTATTCAAGATTTGAATCTACTTGTATAACTTTATTTTTTATCAGAGTTTGGGAAATAAGAGCAAGCTGAAAAAAGTACCTTTCTTTTTAGTCTCTGGTTTCCTGGCATCAATTATCTTCAATTTTTCTTAATATCCACATTAACCTTTTTAAAATTTATTTTCTAATTGGAAAGTAATTGTGTTACAATGTTGTGTTGGTTGTTGGTTTCTACAAATCAGTCATAATTCAATATATATCCCTTCCTTCTTGAGCTTCCCTGCCCACCCCAACCCTCTCAAATTAACTTTTTAAATGAAAGGTAGAACAAAATAAGAAGAAAAACAACTTAGAGGCTAAGTTTCCCAAATAACCAGATTCAGCCTTTAAACTCAGGGAGGTACAGCCTAACATACACCAATGACATGATATTCAAGTGCAAGGTCTTCTTATCATTTTTAAAAAAATTTCTGTCCTATATTCATTACAACTGAATACATAAGAATGAAAATTGCATGACCCTTTAAAAAATTATTTGCATGGTATTTAAGGTCTATAAAATAAACTACAATGATATCTTCCAGATTGACATGATTAATCATTCTAGAAGTCTTTTCCCAAGGCCTATCTTGTAACTCTCAACAGTTGATCTGGTTTCCAGAATTCTTTTCTTATTCCACACTATCTTGACAGTCATATTTACACTTAGAACTTCTGAAACATATATACGCTGACTACCAAAACTTAATCTCCATTCCAGATATCTCTTTTGAGTATTAACTGCCTACAAGACATCTTTACTGACCTTTACTTATCCTATAAATACCTTCACAACAGATCCAAGATTTAACCCATATTATCCTTCACTAAACCTACTCTCATTTTTACCTCTATTTTATGGCATTGAACCACAAATGACCCAACCTAAGTCAAGAATCTTACAATACTCTGGTTTTTCTGCAGATAGTATAAATATTTCTGAATGCAGAGCCTATTATACAGAGTGAAGTAAGTCAGAAAGAGAAAAATAAATATCATATATTAACACAAATATATGGAATCTAGAAAGATGGCACCAGTGAACCTATTTGCAGGACAGCAATGGAGACACAGACATAGAGAACTGACTTATGGACACAGGCAGTGGGGAGGAAGGAGAGGGAGGGGTGAATGAAGAGAGCAGCATGGAAGCACATATATTACACAGATATACTACTATATAAAATAGATAGCCAGTAGAAATTTGCTGTATGACTCCAGGGACTCAAACTGAAGCTCTGTAACAACTTAGATGGGTGGGGAAGGGTGGGAGGTGGAGGGAGGCTCAAGACGGAGGGGATATGTGTAGACCTACAGCCAATTCATGTTGATGTATGGAGAAGCAATACTGCACAGCAATTATCCTTCAATTAAAATATAAAAATTTTTTTAAAAAGAATCTTACAAGTCATATTTGATTCCCTTTCTCTAACTGCCCACTTTTGACCAAAAAATATCAGTCCTATCAATTTTAACTCCTAATTATGTGTTGGTTCTGTCCACCTACCTCCAAACTTTTACCCTAGTTAACATCACCATTTCCTTTCATTTTGAAATTTTATATCGTCTTGAATGATAGCTATGGTTTTTCCAGTAGTCATGTATGGATGTGAGAGTTGGACTATAAACAAAGCTGAGTGCTAAATAATTGATGCTTTTGAACTGTGGTGTTGGAGAAGATTCTTGGGAGTCCCTTGGACTGCAAGGAGATCTAACCAGTCCATCCTAAAGGAAATCAGTCTGAGATATTCATTGGAAGGGCTGATGCTGAAGCTAAAACTCCAATACTTTGCTCACCTGATGCGAAGAATTGACTCATTTGAAAGGACCCTGATACTGGGAAAGATTGAAGGTGGGGGAGGGGATGACAGAAGATAAGATAGTTGGATGGCATCACCGACTCAATGGACATGAGTTTGAGTAAACTCTGGGAGTTGCTAATGGACAGGGAGGCCTGGAGTGCTGCAGTCCACGGGGTCACAAAGAGTGGGACACAACTGAGCTACTGAACTGACCTGAATGATAGTTTATCTACTAATAATACCTACTCTCATCTGCAACCTGTGCTCCATAATGCAACCAGAGATTTTTCTAGGACACAATTCTATCCTGCTTGTTTAAAATTGTGTCATCATTGCCATTGATCACAAGATAAATCCCTAAATTTGATGTACTAACAAGGTTCTTTATTTCTTGTCCTTGACAATATTTCAGTCTTAACTCTCTTCACACTCCATTCTGATTCCATTTTCCAGAAACACCAAAATGCTCAAGATTTTTGTGATTTGCCCATGACTTTGTTCCTGTTGCAGGTATTCCTACAAAAAGCAATTCTATAAATTCCTTTTCTTTTTTCTCTACCTCTCTGTTCTGCCAAGAGAACTTAATGAGATTTTCTGATTCACTTAAGAAAACTTTATCTCTCCTCATTGCCATCACTGTAATCAGCACATCTCTTGATGATAGACTTTGGTTATCTGAGTCTTCCTTCCTCTTAGACTACATATTCTTAAGAACAAGGGACTATGTATTGTTTACCTTGACATGCTTAGGGAACTAAATGTACAAGATCAAATACAAGTAGGATGTCAATAAAATAGTTATTGAGTGGATGGATAACTATGGCTTATAACTTTTCCTATCTACCATTTATTTCCTGGTTTCTTCCCAGGTCATCAAGGATAAGTTTTGATCCCTTCTCAGTTTTATATGCTCAGGTTTTCATGCTTATTCCAAACAGATTTTGAGGAAATTTGCCATGAAAACAAATATGTACTCTATTTAAAGATGAAATGAAGGATAGGAGTAAAAAAGGAAAAGAAAAAAGAAGAAAGGAAAATTTCCCTGGCCCTCTCATACCTTGCTCTTTACCTGACTATGGAGAAATGAGCTCATGAGAGCACTGACACGATGCTTTCTCTTCCCAGATTCACTGTCCGGCTTTGTGTCTCTTCTTCTAGAATCATTTTCACTTCATGTATATATGGCCTCTTGAGATTCTCCTTTCACCTTGCTTCACTTTTCTGAGCACTTTATCACTGTCTCTAAACTTTCATACTTTCACAAATCCCTATATATGGAGGCTGACATTTTTCTGATGCTGCAGTTTTTGCTGATATTGCTTTATGTTAAAATAGACACACCTCTCAGGAAATGGAAGGTATAAATTTTGGTTCATAAACTTGATTCCAAAATTATTATATTCTTTGTGGAAATGGCACCAGTATATATGTTAAATCCATGCATTATATGTATGACTTGAGTGTACATTAAACTGCAAAAAAAGAAGCTCCAAAGGTATTAAATTTTCTTCAAGATAATTAGACATACCAAGGGAACATTTTATACAGAGATGGGCAAAATAAAGGACAGATATGGTATGGACCTAACAGTAGCATAAGATATTAAGAAGAGGTGGCAAGAATACACAGAAGAATTATACAAAAAGATCTTTATGACCCAGATAACCATGATGGTGTGGTCATTCACCTAGAGCCAGACATCCTGGAATGTGAAGTCAAGTGGGCCTTAGGAAGCATCACTATGAACAAACTAGTAGAGATGATGGAATTCCAATTGAGCTATTTCAAATTCTAAAGGATGATGCTCTGAAAGTGCTGTACTCAACATGCCAGCAAATTTGGAAAACTTAGCAGTGGCCACAGGACTGGAAAAGTTGAGTTTTCATTCCAATGCCAATGAATATTCAAACTACCACACAATTGCATTCATCTCACATGCTAGCAAAATAATGCTCAAAATTATCCAAGCCAGGCTTCAACAATATGTGAACTGTGAACTTCCAGATGTTGAAGCTGGATTTAGAAAAGGTAGAGGAACAAGAGATCAAACTGCCAACATCCATTGGGTCATCGAAAAAGCAAGAGAATACCCGAAAAACATCTACTTCTACTTTATTGATTACCCCAAATCCTTTGACTGTGTAGATCATGACAAACTGTAGAAAATTCTTCAAAAGGTGGGAATACCAGACCACCTGACCTGCCTCCTGAGAAATCTGTATGCAGATCAAGAAGAAACAGTTAGAATTGGACATGGAACAGACTGGTTCCAAATCGGGAAAGGAGTCCATCAAGGCTTTATATTGTCACCCTGCTTATTTAACTTATCTGCAGAGTACATCATGTGAAATGCCAGGCTAGATGAAGAACAAGAATCAAGATTGCCGGGAGAAATATCAATAACCTCAGATAGGCACATGACAGCACCCTCATGGCAGAAAGTGAAGAGGAACTAAAGAGCCTCTTGATGAAAGTGAAAGAGGAGAGTGAAAAAGTTGGCTTAAAGCTCAACATTTAAAAAACTAAGATTATGGCATCCAGTCCCATCAGTTCATGGAAAATAGTTGGGGAAACAATGGAAACAGTGACAGACTTTATTCTTTTGGGCTCCAAAATCACTGCAGATGGTGACTGCAGCCATGAAATTAAAAGATACTTGTTTCTCAGTGTGGAGATTGCTTAAAAAACTGGAACTAGAACTGCTATACAATCCAGCAATCCCACTGCTAGGCTTACACACCGAGAAAACCCGAATTGAAAGAAACACATGTACCCCAATGTTCATTGCAGCACTGTTTACAATAGCCAGGACATGGAAGCAACCTAGATGTCCATCGGCAAATGAATGGATAAAAAAGCTGTGGTACATATACACAATGGAATATTACTCAGCTATTAAAAAGAATGCAGTTGAATCAGTTCTAATGAGGTGGATGAAACTGGAGCCTATTATACAGAGCGAAGTAAATCAGAAAGAAAAACATCAATACAGTATATTAACACATATATATGGAATTTAGAAAGATGGTAACGATGACCCCATATGTGAGAAAGCAAAAGAGACACAGATGTAAAGAATAGACTGTTGGACTCTATGGGAGAAGGTGAGGGTGGGATGATTTGAGAGAATAGCATTGAAACATGTATATTATCATGTGTGAAATAGATTGCCAGTCCAGGTTTGATGCAGGAGGCAGGGTTCTCAGGGCTGGTGCACTAGGATGACCCTGAGGGATATGATGGGGAGGAAGGTGGGAAGGAGGGTCAGGATGGGGAACATATGTACATCCATGGCTGATTCATGTGAATGTATGGCGAAAAACACCACAATATTGTAAAGTAATTAGCCTCCAATTAAAATTAAAAAAAAAAAAAACAACACTGGAGCCATCCTTCAGAAAGTACACAGTGCTCAATCAATAGCATTTGCTCATAAAATATATTTTATGTTTTGGAAGAAAAAATAAAAAAGATACTTGTTCCTGGGAAGAAAAGCTATGACCAACCTAGACAGCATATTAAAAAGCAGAGACATTACTTTGTCAACAAAGGTCCATCTAGTCAAAGCTATGGTTTTTCCAGTGGCTATGTATGGAAAGCTGGGCACTGAGCACTGAAGAATTGACACTTTTGAACTGTGGTGTTGGAGAAGACTCTTGAGAGTCCCTTGGACTGCAAAGAGATCCAACCAGTCCATCCTAAAGAAAAAGTCCTGAATATTCACTGGAAGGACTAATCCTGAAGCTGAAACTCCAATACTCTGGCCACCTGATGCGAAGAACTGACTCATTGGAAAAGACCCTAATGCTGGGAAAGATTGAAGGGAGGAGAAGGGGATGACAGAGGATGAGATGCTTGGATGGCATCATGGACTCAATGGACATGAGACTGAGCAAGCTCCGGGAGTTGATGGACAGGGAAGCCTAACGTGCTGCAGTCCATGGGGTCACAAAGAGTCAGACACCAATGAGTGACTGAACTGAAAGGTATTAATAAATACTGTGGTTTATAGATATCCAGATGTTCTAGGTATGACTATGAGCCTCTTGAATTTATTTTGGATGACTGGTACTGAGGCAAAGTGGGCAAAGATAGTAGCTTCTAAGGAAAGCTCAGATGAGTTAAATCCCTTCCCATGGAAGACAATAATCAACCAGTTTTATTATCTGGAATTATAGCTGGGAAGGGGAATTTCTCATATAAGTTTTGGAGATTCAAAACCAGAAGCATATGCAGAGGAGAGTTGAGTAAGTACTTTTTGTTAATTAAAAAATTAGTTCAAACTTACTTCCAAAATTTGAAGTTTCAAAAGCAGTTATAGAGAATTGGGATACAAAGTGGAGAAATTACTATCAAGAGGGACAAGAACTACCAATGTCAAGTTAGTCTCAGTCTAGGATAATTGTCTACAAACAGTGTGGTGTCAACAATTGCCTTGAGGATGTCAGTTGTACTATTATACATGGATAAAGCATTCATATTTAAAGGCAAGAGATGAGATAAAGCAGGAGTTTGCATTCCCTCATTCTCCTTACTCCTCAGGCCTGGGTCTTTTTTTTTTTTAACAAATAATATGAAACCATATCCAGGCCTAAAAGGAAAAGTCTGTGATTGACAATAATAAAATATAGATGCCTTACTTCCCAGGCTCTTTCAAGTAAAAATGCCAAGATCGTACCTGATAGAACAATAGTTTACCAGGATCATTCTTGTAGTCACTATTTCAAAATGATCCCAGACTGATAAGGTCACCCAGGTCAGGTCTCATAGTTGGAGAGGAAAGCTTTGATAAATGAGTTATCTCAGGATATTTTTATGAGGAACATTGTATGAGGTCTTGGGAAATTTCCTTTCTTGTGCCCTCTGCATATATCAACTCTAATCATTGGAACACAAGCATTGAATACTGTTTATATAAGGAAAGCCATCTCACCTGGTATCTGGAGCCAGAAACACATGGAGACCTTAAGAAAAGTGATATCAAGTAAAATTACATTTCCTATAAAAACATAGTTTGGGGGCTTGGCAAATATTAGACAATAAAGGTTTTTGAAGTGAGTTAAATTCTCTGAATATGTGAAGAAATGAATTTCATATAATCTGTGGGCTATGTTTATGTACTATTTTGACAATGGGACAAAGGAGAGCTGTTGGAATAATAAAAGACAAGTGTAGGATTAGAATGAACCAATATCATATGCCAACAAGGGAATTAACACACAAGAAATGCAATTTCACAGGATTTGTAGAAAAGCTTTACCATCAGCAACCAAGGTCTACTGCGAGAGGAACTAGGTAATTCACACAGCCATGATAGCTGTCATAGAAGCAGAGTAAATTTGTAGAATTTCCTTTAAGAAGAATAAAAATAAAAAGTGGGTTTTAAGAGCAATACAGGCCTACTAATGCCCAGAAACTACCAATTTGAAAGATATAAATTCATCTCAGACAATAGCATATATTTGCTCACAACCTGAACTAAATGTTCTGATCTCAGACCTGCTACTAATTAGCTGTCTAACTTTGGACAAGTCTCTTGACTGTTTAATATCTCACCATTCACTTTTGTAAAAAGAAGACACTGCATTATATGCTTGCTACAGTTCCTTCTTGTCTTGTGATTCAATTAAATCCTAAAGGATCTAATAAGACATTTATATTTAGATCTTCCTCTTAACTTTGTACATATAAACAAAATAAGTCATGGTTTAGATAATAGTAATATAATAGAGACAACAGTCTATCAGCATATTTTTTCTGCCTCACTGCTGAGACTGCATATAATTGAAACTAGAATGTAGTTTAAAAGTGACAGAGTCTATTCTGTGTTCACCTGCCAGCATGGGCTATATACTGGTTGACAGAGTCATCTAATTCCTATTTTGAATGAGAAAATTTGACACATTCATAAAATAAATCTATTAGAAGGTCAGGGAACGATTATGTTATTAATCTAAATATGGCTTAAAATCTGGCCACAGTGGTTCTTTTTCTAATAGAATGTTTATGACCTAAAACATTTCTGAAAGGATATATTCCAAACGGTTTACTTTGGAGATAGAGGACAGGAAAGAAATTAGAGGTGATTTTCATTCTTTTCACATGTAACTATGTGATTTTTTTTTTTAATTAGTAGGCAGTATTTGTTTAGTCCCACACAAAAAAAACATAAAGAAATGTATTTAAGCCGTTACAGTTGTAGTCCATGTGTGTGGCTATCACTTGTCATAAATAGTGGTGAATATCCTCTATCTGACAGAGAAACACAAGCGATAAAGAAAGAAATGGGACCCCTATCTCAACCCTAGACCATGTTTTTGGTTACTTTTTGGAACAATCCCTAACCATACAGTGCTAGTTTAAACTGACTGTTTCTACTGTGTTCCTCACCTCTTCAAGATGAAGAGAAAACTATGTGGGGAAGCTATGAGTGACCACGAGGAAACTAACTTTCAAGGTCAAGACTGTATCAATTCTACTCCCAGATGTTATGTATTTGACCTCATTTGGCCTCTACAGACTGACTTACTAATAGGACCTTGTGAAACGTTTCTGCCATAAAGTGGTAGCCTGTTCAGTTTCAAGAAGTATTAACATTCCCCATGACAAAACTGTATTGGTAGATTAAGTTAATCTATGATATTTTTTCATATTCTCCCTTTTTTTTCCCAAGTAAGCCCAAGAGGTGATCTGACCCCAAAACATGGACTCTAGTATTAAAATGAACTAGTTCACATTTGTTAGTTTTGGCAAATGTAAACTAAGAAAGGACCAGACAAAGCCCCTTGATTCATTGAATTGTCTGCAACAATAAAATTGAGGATGAGAGGCACTGTGAGAAAAAAGAGGATTTGTGGTAGATTCATCTTTGATTACACATTTTCTCAATATATTGTGCTAAAAACAATGCTGTGAAAAAGTTGGCTGTCTAACAAACTGTTTAAAGCATGTATGTGCTTTACCAAAAAATAATGGAAAACAATAATGTAGTGAAATGAAAAATTATACACCTGTAAAAGTCCCCAAGCTTCATTAGCATCATTTATCAGAATAAAACAGTGCAGCTTCAGTTTGCTAAGAAAAATTGAGTACTACTTAGGTGCTTTGTTCTATTTCTTCACCCCACAGGAAAAAAAAAAAATGCTATTTGAAAACAAGGCTTCTTTTTCTTAATGCAAATTTGCAGAAATCTACATGCGTAGGAAGATGAAATGTTTCACTACAGTGAATGACAAACATTTTCTGATTTAGTTTGACAGCTAAACAGAGTAAGAGTCTGCCACACAGAGAGCTGTGAAAACGACAAGTCAACTATGAGAAGCATTGAGGGTGTCTATTTCCTGTTTTTATTCCATTCCCGTACATGGTCCCACGTAAAGGGCCAATTACCCAAGTGCTTTATGCAGGCTACATAAATGCCCTAAACGGATGGTCCAGTTATCTCAAGGATTCTAACTTCACAGTTGGATAGGTTTAGATAAAGAAAGGAAATGTGGTGTCATCAAGATATTAAAACAAAACCCAAACAAAAAACAGTTCTATACAAGCATAAACAATACCTCTCACTGACTAACTTCAGGTTGTTCTGTTTTAGTAGACTACTGAGTTACAAAAGGAACACAGAATTTGCACTAAAAGAATGTAGCCATAAAATAAGTGTTGTGATGATATAAGAATAATCCCTTACAGAGAGTATTTCAGTAGATTTCTCTAACTCAATATGTTTCAAATGACAAGACTTGCATTGTATTGCTTAGGGCATGAATCCAACAGAGATCTCATTACAGCATCACAAAATGTTTTCTGATATCCAGTTCCTTTTGAATGCTCCCTGGTCTACCTTAAATATACCTTCTCTCCTACTGGAGTTCAGGTTTCCCTGGAGCTGGGTCACCCTGAGTTACCCGATGCTCCCTTCTATGCCTTCTGCTCCTTGCTGACCTTACCCCTCCTCGTACAATGATCAGGCTGCATGTGGCCATGTAAGACAGACCTTTGTTTTCCTGGGTTCCTTTCTTGCTTATTGTCCTTACTTGCCCCCTTACCCATACCGCTTCTCTCATTCTTTTTGCTATGTCTTCAGCTTTAGGGTCCTTCACCTCTTCTCCCCTGTGTTTTTCAAGAGAGATATACGTTTCATGATTTTACTGTCCATATACTTTCTCTACCATTATTCAGGAGTGATGAACTAAATTCTCCCCACAGTTCTGACCATATGAAATCATAGTTTTAAGTTTTAATCTTTCCATTTAAAAAAAAGCTAGAAGAATTTTAAGTTTGATAATGATAATAATTTTTATGCAAGGTTAGGCATGAAAGACAAAGAAAATAGAAGACACAATTTTTTCAATAGTCAATGTCTTTCTGTTTTCACATGTGAATTATTAGGGCAAAAATGTTATCTGACTTAAGTGACTTAGGGATGAAAAGTCTCATTCTTCATTGATATTGCTGACTTAGCTCCCAATCAATCATTCTAATAATTGCCTTAGAAATACTATGTAGGGGATTTCTTAAAAAGGTGTTTGACCTGAACATGAAATCCTATTCCATTCCCTAACCTCCCAGATAGACACATATTTTTTCCATAGGGTATATATTTTCTTTGGAAAATGCAAAATTGTGTTAACACTAATAGAATATCACTATAAGTCAGTAAGAAAATCACCATTTATTACTCCTCCTGCTCACAACTTCTGTCTGCCATGTGCTTGGTTAAAAGCTTTCATGTGCTTGATCTTGTTTAATTATTACATGTCCCACAACAGAAATGATACTATTCCTATATTCACAAATGATGAAATTAAAGTTAATAAAGGCAACTTTATTTGCCCAAGGTCACACCAAATAGTGTGTGAAAGTAGGATCATGTTACATTGTGACTAATATAAATTAACCTGAATAGAAAATTTGGTTTTTTAAGGACCAAGATGTATATTAAGAACATATAATGATCCTTTGGGGTCCACATGAAATTGGTTCCAGGATCCTCGTGGTCCACTGGAGAAGGAAATGGCAATCTACTCCAGTATTCTTGCCTGGAGAAATCCATGGACAGTATGAAAAGGTAAAAAAGATATGACACCAGATGATAACCGCCTCCTCCCCCAGATCAGAAAGTGTCAAGCATGCTACTGGGGAGGAGTAGAGGACAATTACTAACAGCTCCAGAAAGAATGAAGTGGTTGTGCCAAAGCAGAAATGATGCTCAGTTATGTCTGGTGGTAAAAATAAAGCCTGATGCTATAAAGAACAATATTGCATAGAAATCTGGAATGTTAGTTCCATGAATCAAATCAAATGGATGTAGTCAAGCTGGAGATGGAAGAATGAACATCAAAATTTTAGGAATCAGTGAATTAAAATAGATGGGATTGGGAGAATTTATTTCAGGTGACCATTATATTTACTACTGTAGGCAACAATCTCTTAGAAGAAATGGAGTAGCCCTCACAGTCAATAAAAGATCCTGAAATGCAGTACTTGGGTAAAAATCTCAAAAATGACAAAATGATCTCAGTTCTTTTCCAAAGCAAACCATTTAGCATCACAGTAATATGAGTCTATGGCCCAACCACTGATGCTAAAGAAATTGAAGGTGACCAGTTCTATGAAGACCTACAAGACCTTCTAGAACTAACACCAAAAAAAAAAAAAAAAAAAAGAGATGTCCTTTTCATCGTAGGGGATTGGAATATAAAAGTACGAAGTAAAGAGATATCTGGAGTAACAGGCAAGTTTGTCCTTGAAGTACAAGATGAAGCAAGGCAAAGGCTAACAGAGCTTTGCCAAGAGAACACATTGGTCATAGGAAACACCATTTTCCAACAACACAAGAGACAACTCTACACATGGACGTCACCAAATGGTCCATACCAAAATCAGATTGATTATATCCTTTGTAGCTGAAGAAGGAGAGGCTCCATACAGTGAGAAAAAAACAAGACCCAGAGCTGACTATGGCTCAGATCATTAGCTTCTTATTGCAAAATTCAGGTTTAAATTGAGGATGGTGGGGAAAACCACTAGGCAATTCAGGCATGACCTAAATCACATTCATTATGATTGCATAGTAGAGGTGATAAACAGATTCAAGGGATTAGATCTGGTAGCCTGCCTGAAGAACTATGGACAGAGTTTCATAACACGTACAGGAGGCAGTGATCAAAACCACACTCCCAAAAAAGAAATGCAAGAAGGCAAAATGGTTGTCTGAGGAGGCTTCAAAATAGCTGAAAAAAGAAAATCAAAAAGCATGGGAGGAAAGGTAATATACCCAACTGAATGCAGAGTTCCAGAGAATAGCAGACACACAAGAAGGCCTTCTTCAATGAACAATGCAAAGAAATAGAGGAAAACAACAGAATGGGAAAGACTAGAGATTTCTTCAAGAAAATTGGAGATATCAAGGGAACATTTCATGCAAAGATGGGCATGATAAAAGACAGAAACATTCAGGACCTAACAGAAGCAGAAGACATTAAGAGGTGGCAAGAATACACAGAAGAACTATACAAGAAAGGTCTCGATGATCTAGATAACCGTGATGGTATAGTCATTCATCTAGAGCTGAGTATACTGGAGTGTCAAGTGGGACTTTGGAAGCATTACTATGAGCAAAACTAGTGGAGGTGATGGAATTCCAGCAGAGCTGTTGCAAATTCTGAATGATGATGCTGTTAAAGTGCTGTACTCAGTATGTTAGCAAATTTGGAAAACTCAGCAGTGGCCACAGGACTGGGAAAAGACAGTTTTCACTCCAATTGGAAAAAGACAGTTTTCACTCCAATCCCAAAGAAGGGGAATGCCAAAGAATGTTCAAACTAGCATACAGTTGTCCTCATTTTACATACTAATAGTGTTATACTTAAAATCCTTCAATCTAGGCTTCAGCAGTATATGAATAGAGAACTTCCAGATGTACAAGCGGGGTTTAGAAAAAGCAGAGGAACCAGAGATCAAACTGCCAATATCCATTGGATCTTATAGCAAGCAAGGTAATTCCAGAAGAACATCTGCTTCATTGACTACGTTAAAGCCTTTGACTGTGTGGATCAAAACAAACTGTTAAAAATTCTTAAAGAGATGAGAGTACCAAATCACCTTATCTGTCTCCTGAAAAACCTGTATGCAGGTCAAAAAGCAACAGTTAGAACTCCACATGGAACAATGGAATTGTTCAAAATTGGGAAAGGAGTATGTCAACGTTGTATACTGTCACCCTGTTTATTTAACTTATATGCAGAGTACATCATGGAAAATGCCAGGCTGGGTGAATTATAAGCTGGAATCAAGATTGTTTGGAGAAATATCAACCATCAATATGCATATGATACCACTCTAATGGCAGAAACTGAAGAGATATTAAAGAGCCTCTTGATGAGGGTGAAAGAGGAGAGTGAAAAATCTGGCTTAAAACTTCACATTCAAAAAACTAAGATCATGGCATCTGGCCCCATCACTTCATGGCCAATAGAAGGCAAAAAAGAGGAAATAGTGACCAATTTTACTTTCTCGGGTTCCAAAATCACCTCAGATGGTGACTGCAGATATGAAATTAAAAGACACTTGCTCCTTGGAAGAAAATCTATAACAAACCTAGACAGTGTATTAAAAAGCAATCACTTTGTTGACAAACATCCATCTAGTCAAATCCATGTTTTTTCCAGTGGTCACGTATGGATGTGAGAGCTGGCCCATAAAGAAGGCTGAGTGCTGAAGAATTGATACTTTCAAATTATGGTGCTAGAGCAGACTCTTGAGAGTCCCTTGGACTGGCAAGGAGATCAAATCAGTCAAACCTAAAGGAAATCCATCCTAAATATTCATTGGAAGGACAATTTTGCTGAAGCTGAAGCTTCAATACAGCTGATGCAAAGAGCCAGCTCATTGGAAAAGACTCTGATGCAGGGAAAGACTGAAGGCCAAAGGAGGAGGAGACAGCAGAGGGTGAGACGGTTTGGTAACCTCACCAACTCAGTGGACATAAATTTAAGCAAACTCCGGGAGATTGTTCAGGACAGAGGAACCTGGCATACTGCAGTCCACTGGGTCACAGACAGACAGTCATGACTTGGCAACTGACCGACAACAACAAAATCCCCGTGGATACATAAATCTAAGGAAGATGAAGTGTCTTATACAAAGTGGAGCAGTACATTCTCACCTTCTGTCCATTTCCTCAGGTTCCATATCCTCAGAAATGGAAGGCCAACTGTATCTTGTTAGATTTGAGGAGTATAACTATTATTTAAAAACTTGGTCCAATTCTGCTTTCAATTCCATATTAAGCAAGTAATCAGTCCATATTTTTATCTTCTCTTACTAATCACACAAGTTATCTGTATTTAATACTGCATGAGATTTCCATCCTTTGTGTAAGGTATTAGAGTCTTCTCTTTTTTTAAAGATCAATATTATGAAAGATGGTCTAATGGCTTTCCTTACTTTTTTCAATTTAAGTCTGAATTTGGCAATAAGGAGTTCATGACCTGAGCCACAGTCAACTCCTGGTCTTGTTTTTGCTGACTGTATAAAGCTTCATCTTTGGCTGCAAAGAATATAATCAATCTGATTTTGGTATTGACCATCTGGTGATGTCCTTGTGTAGAATCTTCTCCTGTGTTGTTGGAAAAGGGTGTTCACTATGAAAGGTGTGGTCTCTTGGCAAAACTCAATTAGCCTTTGCCCTGCTTCATTCTGTACTCTAAGGCCAAATTTTCTTGTTACTCCAGGTGTTTCTTGACTTCCTACTTTTGCATTCCAGTCCCATATAACAAAAGGACATCTTTTTTGGGTGATAGTTCTAGAAGGTCTTGTAGGTCTTCATAGAACCATTCAGCTTCAGTTTCTTCAGCATTACGGGTTGGGGCATTGACTTGGATTACCGTGATACTGAATGGTTTGCCTTGGAAAGGAACAGAGATAATTCTGTCATTTTTAAGATTGCACCCAAGTATTGCATTTTGGATTCCTGTTGACTATGATGGCTACTCCATTTCTTCCAAGGGATTCTTGCCCAGATTGTTTGATATAATGCTCATCTGAGTTAAATTCATCCATTCCAGTCCATTTTAGTTCACTCATTCCTAAAATGTCAACATTTACTCTTAACAACTCCTGTTTGACCACTTCCAATTTGCCTTGATTCATGGACCTAACATTCCAGGTTCCTATGCAATATTGCTCTTTACAGCATCAGACCTTGATTTGATCACCAATCCCATCCACAACTGGGTGTTGTTTTTGCTTTGGCTCCATCTTTTCATTCTTTCTGAGTTATTTCTCCACTGATCTCCACGAGAATATTGGGCACCTACCAACATGGGTAGTTCATCTTTCAGTGTCATATCTTTTTGCCTTTTCATACTGTTCATGGGGTTCTCAAGGCAAGAACACTGACGTGTTTTGCCATTCCCTTCTCCAGTGGACCACATTTTGTCAGAACTCTCCACCATGACCTGTCTGATTTGGGTGGCCCTACAAGGCATGGCTCATAGTTTCATTGAGTTAGGCAAGGCTGTGGTCCATGTGATCAGATTGGTTAGTTTTCTGTGATTGTGGTTTTCAGTCTGTCTGCCCTCTGATGGAGAAGGATATGAGGCTTATGGAAGCTTCCTGATGGGAGAGACTGACTAGGGGGAAAATTGGGTCTTGTTCTTATGGGCAGAGCTATGCTCAGTAAATCTTTAATCCAATTTTTTGTCCATGGGTAGAGCTGTGTTCCCTCCCTGCTATTTACCTGGGGCCAAACTATGATGGAGGTAATGAAGATAACGGTGACTTCTTTCAAAAGATCCAAAGCATGTACTGCTACACTCACTGCTCCCAACCCGGCAGCAGCCCACCACTAACCCATGCCTCTGCTGGAGACTCCTGGACACTCCTGGGCAAGTCTGGGTCAGTTTCTTGAAAGTAGGGAAAAACCAACAGACCATTCAGGTATGACCTAAATCAAATCCCTTACTGTTATATAGTGGAAGTGAGAAAGAGATTCAAGGGATTAGATCTGATAGAGTGCCTCATGTACTATGGACAGAGGTTCTTGACATTGTACAGGAGACAGGGATCAAGACTAATGGCAAGAAAAAGAAATGCAAAGAGCAAAATGGCTATCTGAGGAGGCCTTACAAATAGCTGTGAAAAGAAGAGAAGCAAAAGGCAAAGGAGAAAAGGAAAAATAGACCCATTTGAAAGCAGGTTTCCAAAGAATATCAAAGAGAGATAAGAAAGCATTCCTCAATGAACAGTGCAAAGAAATCTAGGAAAACAAGGGGATGGAAAAGACTAGAGATCTCTTCAATAAAATTAGAGATACCAATGGAATATTTCAGGCAAAGATGGGCTCAATAAAGGACAAAAATGGTAAGGACCTAAGAGAAGCAGAAGATATTAAGAAGTGGTGGCAAGAATACACAGAATTATACCAAAAAAAAAAAAACTTCATGACCCCTGATAATCATGATGGTATGATCACTCACCTAGAGCTAGACACCCTGGAATGCAAAGTCAAGTGGGCATTAGGAAGCATCACTATGAGCACAGCTAGTAGATGTGATGGAATTCCAGTGGAGCTATTTCAAATCCTAAAAAATGATGCTGTGAAAGTGCTGCACTCAATATGCCAGCAAATTTGGAAAACTCAGCAGTGGCCCAGGACTGGAAAAGGTCAGTTTTAATTTCAATCTCAAAGAAAGGTAAAGTCAAAGAATGTTCAAACTATCACATAATTGCACTCATCTCACACACTAGTAAAGTAATGCTCAAAATTCTCCAAGTCAGACTTCAACAGTACATGAACTGTGAACTGCCAGATGTTCAAGCTGGTTTTAGAAAAGGCAGGGGAACCAGAGATCAAATTGTCAACATCCGTTGGATTATCGAAAAAGCAAGAGAGTTCCAAAAAAACATCTATTTCTGCTTTATTGACTATGCCAAAGCCTTTGACTATGTGGATCAACACAAAATGTGGAAAATTCTGAGAGAGATGGGAATACCAGACCACCTGACCTGCCTCTTGAGAAATCTGTATGCAGGTCAGGAAACAACAGTTAAAATTGTACATGGAACAACAGACTGGTTCCAAATAGCAAAAGGAGTACGTCAAGGCTGTAGATTGTCACCCTGATTATTTACCTTCTATGCAGAGTACATCATGAGAAACGCTGGGCTGGAAGAAGCACAAGCTGCAATCAAGATTGCCAGGAGAAATATCAATAACCTCAGATATGCAGATGACACCACCCTTATGGAAGAAAGTGAAGAAGAACTAAAAAGCCTCTTGATGAAAGAGGATAGTGGAAAAAGTTGTCATAAAGCTCAACATTCAGAAAACTAAGATCATGGCATCTGGTCCCATAACTTGATGGCAAACAGATGGGGAAACCTTGACAGACTAGTTTTTTGGGCTCCAAAATCACTGCAGATGGTGACTGCAGCCATGAAATTAAAAGATGCTTGCTCTGTGGAAGAAAAGTATTGACCAACCTAGACAGCATATTATAAAACAGAGACATTAATTTGCCAACAAGGTCCATCTAGTCAAGGCTATGGTTTTTCCAGTGGTCATTATGGGTGTGAGAGTTGGACTGTGAAGAAAGCTGAGCACAGAAGAATTGATGCTTTTGAATTGTGGTGTCAGAGAAAACTCTTGAGAGTCCCCTGGAGTGCAAGGAGATCCAACCAGTCCATTCTAAATGATATCAGTCCTGGGTGTTCATTGGAGGGACCGATGTTGAAGCTGAAACTCCAATACTTTGGCCACCTGATGTGAAGAACTGACACACCTGAAAAGACCCTGATGCTGGGAGGGATTGAAGGCAGGAGGAGAAGGGGACAACAGAGGATGAGATGGTTGGATGGCATCACCAACTCAATGGACATGAGTGAGTAAACTCTGGGAGTTGGTGATGGACAGGGATGCTGCAGTCCTTGGGGTCACAAAGAGTCAGACACGACTGAGTGACTGAACTAAACTGAATTATGAAAGATGCTTTTCCTCTTCTGATTAAAAGTAGGAATCAGGTTAAATTTTTAACCACTGACAGAGGTTCAACAATCTATGACATATTCTCTTGGTTGCAAAGAACTATTTCATCCCAAAGTATATTTTTCATTTGTTCACCACTGAAGGTTCTGTTTCAATAATTTTATTGAGTTTTGCTCACTAACCAAATAAGAAAGAAAAGCGCTTCCCCTTTCTGGATTCCAAGTTGGCATCTGATTATTTTTCTCATGTATGCACTTATGTATATATGACATCTGTCCTTTACAAATTAGTTTTGCACATGATAAGGTATGAAAAAATTATGCATTCACAAAAAACTTGCACATTATATAGAAGAAAAAAAATTTCACTCTTCAAAGATTTCTGACATAATGTGCTTATTAAATAGTTTTTTAAAAATTGCTTCAAATGATTTAAAAATAACATTGTTTGGCAGAATAAATTGGCTATTAAGTATTCCTGAAAACCACTTCTAAGTTTTTCATAGTTTCATTTTGCTTTGCTTTATGTAAGAAATCCCTTAAAATAAATTTTAAACAGAGTTTTAAGATTACAGAAGAAGAGGCACAGAGACGTAGATTTATGTTTAATTTCTTAAATTTCAAGTGCACTATTGAGTAGAATTGATAACACTATAAAAATTTTATTACAAACCTAAGGCTTTCTTAGAAATATGCACCCATGTCCATTAAATTCTACAAATGTTATTTCCAGTAATTATATTGAAAGTCTAGGTGAATTTTTAAATTATTTAAGTAATATTAAGTTCAAAATTTAAATTTATATTTTCATTTCAGAGAAACCTGTTTCTTTTTATTCTGAAGCTGTTTCTGAAGCTAGAACTAATAGTTATCATAATAAAATTTAGCACTGAAATAAAAGGTAAGTTGAGAAAAGCATGGAAATTGCCATCATTACATTATGTTCTCTTCAGCAAGGTAATTTAGTTGGGCAGACATATCTCTATTAATCAAAATACTTTTGACCATGACCTTGCAGCATTTTTATAGTTCTAAAGCTTGCAGATATTTTAATACAGATCATTATAACACAGACCCTTTTATTTGAAGCAATTTCACTCTATTCACAACAAAGAAATCTTCATTTAACTTATTTTTTCTTGGGTAATTGATATCAGCTAAATTTATTATGGAAATGGGAGACCTATAGAGGCAGATGACTATTCTATTTTTTATATTTTACTTTATATTTTAAACTGGAATAGTTGAACATTTCCCATAAATGTCTAAAAAACATTGATTTGGAAAAGATTAGAAAGGTGACACCAGTAATTGCAGCAAAAGTATTATCTTTTATTGTAGCCTAGGAAAATGTGTATTAGAAAATGTGTATTAGAAAATGTGTATGTGGAGCTGAATTTTTCAAGTAGATGTAGTGAACAATTTAAAGAGTAACCCTCATGGTTTTCTTTTTAACACAGACAAATGGTAATGATTTACATCTTGTTACAAAATGTTAACTTGATTAAAATGCAATTAAAATGTACAAGTCATTTATCAAAGATATAATGCTCTGAGAAAAGTAAACTAAAGAGTAACTTGATTTTTAAAGCATTTTTCTTGTAAAAGAAATACTTGCCATAAAAACAATAGACAATTTTGTAACATATAACTCTTCACACCACTCTCATTACATTATTTAGAGAGAATAATTATTAAAAAATTTAATATGAGTCTGCCAGACATTTTCATAACACATATAATACTTAAGTGTATAATGCTGGTATTTTTTTCAAAAATAAAATCACATTATATAATACTTATTTTTCTAAGCAACAGTATAACAGACATTCTATGTATGTGTACATAACAATTACTCTTTTTAAAGGTAAATTGACATTTTAGATGTATGGCTCATATGAGTAAATAATGTATTATAAGTATTTCTTTGTTATTTTAAAAAGTCATATTATTTTTCTCAGGCACTTTACTCTTTTCTCTTACTACCTTCAGAGTGCTTTTCAAATCATTTTTTTCAGATTCTTAGATGTATAATTATACAATTTATAAAAATAATAATTTCCCTACCTTTGTCTATTTGTACTATTTTTCTTTTACTTATTGCATTGGCTAATATTTACAGAGCAAGGTTAAATTAATTTTCATTAGAAACCCTTATCCTGATTTTAATATGTATCATTTACATTTTCACTAATAACAATGTACTGGTATTAGTTTGAGGCAATTTCTTATCCTAACAGAAAATCTTACTCTAATCCTAATTTTTACCTTAAACTATAACTCTTTTCAGAATTTTTCTAGCTAGTTTCAGTTTTGTAGGAGCTTTGTTTTAAAACCAGGAGTTACATCGTTATGTACTTATAATTTTTTTTTACTTGAAATTGATTTTTTAGGAATATCTAAGTCCAATCTATAGATAGCATATTAAAAAGCAGAGGCATTACTTTGTCAACAAAGGTCCGTCTAGTCAAGGCTATGGTTTTTCCTGTGGTCATGTATGGATGTGAGAGTTGGACTGTGAAGAAAGCTAAGCGCCGAAGAATTGATGCTTTTGAACTGTGGTGTTGGAGAAGACTCTTGAGAGTCCCTTGGACTGCGAGGAGATCCAACCAGTCCATTCTAAAGGAGATCAGTCCTGGGTGTTCTTTGGAAGGAATGATGCCAAAGCTGAAACTCCAGTACTTTGGCCACCTCATGCGAAGAGTTGACTCACTGGAGAAGACTCTGATGCTGGGAGGGATTGAGGGCAGGAGGAGAAGGGGATGGCAGTCCATCACCGACTTGATGGACGCAAGTCTGAGTGAACTCCGGGAGTTGGTGATGGACAGGGAGGACTGGTGAGGTGCGATTCATGGGGTCGCAGAGTCGGACACGACTGAGTGACTGAACTGAACTGACTGAAGTCATCTATCTGCTGTTCAATCTCTCCTAGAACAGTTTTATTTGAATCTTGTATTTATATTACTGTAGAGTCCTCCTTGACCCGTTTTACTTTACACAGCTCTGTTTCTTCCAATGTACAATATGGTGATGTTTTTCCACAAAGAAACAATTTTATGAAGGTGGATAGGTTCCCAGGCTGACTGATAGAATTTACTAATGACTTGATGATTTAACTAAGCTAGATTACTAATAGTATATTTCAACTCTTTACGATCGTTAAAAGTCATAAATTTAAGGCCTAGACAGAGCCCAGCTATGCCTTTGGCACATGTAGGTGTTAACAATGTGGAAAGTCGATACATTTTCATCATTTCCTAGATCTCAGGAGGATTTAAAATTAATTATGCATATCTTCTAACTCATCACCAAAACTGGAGCTGTCTAGCCAGTCAAACAGGCCCATATCATTCCTGGTCATGGGGGTCTGAGGGCTTCCTGATGCTTTCAGCATACTGAACACCACAGAATCTGTCTATTTGCCAGAATTTCTCATTGACATTGCCCTCATCCTTGCCACTATCAAATCTAGTTTAGACAAATGCTATTGCATTTCCACTCCTGACCTTTTAATGCCACCACGATAGATTTCCTTACAGCAACCAGAAGGATAACAATAAAACATACATCAGATCACACTGCTCTCCTTCTCAAAATTTCAAATGGTTTTTACTTGTGCAGAGGATAAAATATTACATTTACTATGATCTATAAACCCTTCTGGAATGACCTACCTCACAATCCTTACCACTTATAACTCTCTCCACTCACAGAACTGGAGCTTTGCTGCACTTCCTTTGTTTCTGACAACACTACAACGCTTTCCTGATTCAGGAGATTTCTATTTTTTTTTTTATAATCCAAGAGGTTTTCCTTCCCACTCACTGCCTGGATAATTCCATCTCCAGATCTCAGTTTCAATGACAGCTTCTCAAATAAACCGTCCTGAACACATTAATCTAAATTCCTACCCCCTATCGGACCTTAGTCGGCAAAGTAATGTCTCTGTTTTTCAATATACTATCTAGGTTGGTCATAACTTTTCTTCCAAGGAGTAAGCGTCTTTTAATTTCATGGCTGCAGTCACCATCTGTAGTGATTTTGGAGCCCAAAAAAATAACGTCTGACACTGTTTCCACTATTTCCCCATCTACTTCCCATGAAGTGATGGGACTGGATGCCATGATCTTTGTTTTCTGAATGTTGAGCTTTAAGCCAACTGTTTTACTCTCCTCTTTCACTTTCATCAAGAAGCTTTTTAGTTCCCCTTCACTTTCTGCCATAAGGGTGGTGTCATCTGCATATCTGAGGTGATTGATATTTCTCCTGGCAATCTTGATTCCAGCTTGTGTTTCTTCCAGTCCAGCGTTTCTCTTGATGTACTCTGCATAGAAGTTAAATAAGCAGGGTGACAATATACAGCCCTGACGTACTCCTTTTCCTATTTGGAACCAGTCTGTTGTTCCATGTCCAGTTCTAACTGTTGCTTCCTGACCTGCATACAGATTTCTCAAGAGGCGGGTCAGGTGGTCTGGTATTCCCATCTCTCTCAGAATTTTCCACAGTTTATTGTGACCCACACAGTCAAAGGCTTTGGCATAGTCAATAAAGCAAAAATAGATGTTTTTCTGGAACTCTCTTGCTTTTTCCATGATCCAGCAGATGTTGGCAATTTGATCTCTGGTTCCTCTGCCTTTTCTAAAACCAGCTTGAACATCAGGAAGTTCATGGTTCACATATTGTTGAAGCCTGGCTTGGAGAATTTTGAGGAGGGATTTGGGGGCAGGAGGAGAAGGGGACGACAGAGGATGAGATGGCTGGATGGCATCACTGACTTGATGGACATGAGTCTGGGTGAACTCTGGGAGTTGGTGATGGACAGGGAGGCCTGGCATGCTGCGATTCATGGGGTCGCAAAGAGTCAGACCCGACTGAGCGACTGATCTTAACTGAACTGAACTGATGATAGTATCTTAGAGCACACAATTATTTTCTTTTCTATTATATATAATAATTGGTAACTACTTAATTAATTCTAATGATTTACTTCTGTAAACTCACATGTGGTTTTTTTCCTCTCTGTATTTTAAGGATTCATGCACAGAAAATATGGCATTCAACGTACATTATCACAGAAATCAGAGAATGATGATTAAATGAACACATTGATGAAATGGACAAATATGCTTCATTAGCCCCTAAAGAGATAATTACACTGAATTACAAGAATAGATTTCAGTTATTTGAATGTTATGTATCAAGCTCTGTATTTGAATATTCTCTCTAGTCATCAAACAAAAAGAGTGTACTCCATCCTAAAACACCTTGCGTTTATTCACTCCCCATTCCCTTCCATGCTCTTTGTCTCAAATCCAGTCCCAAGGGATATTCACTTTTAGTTAACAGCCTTGGACTCACAACCATGTTTGAGAAAAGACTGACATACCTCTGCCAGTTTTTTATATTTGACCAACTAAATTTCTCACAAGAGTCTTTCCTCTGTCCAGCTAAGGTTCAGATCCGGAGATTTCTACAAAACACTGACTTCGTTATAAGTGTGTATTTTGAGTGTGCACTATCATATTAGCGACCTAGATCTTTTTCCTACAACAGATTATTCATATCCTTTTGTGTATGCCTTACTATCCATAGAAGTTAGTGAAAGCATTTTAGAAATTCTTGTGTGTGTGGTATCATGGCGATTTTAAGGGTAAATAAAGATCCTACCCATGTTTTCCACCTCTGAAAAGTATGGTAGCTATTCCATTCTGGAAAGATGAGTATTCTTTTATATTTAATATGTTCTCCTTCAGCAACATGATTACAAAATGATCATGGCATACTGGGGTTTCTACAGAGAAGACTGACATGAATAAGAGCAACAAATGGGAAATCTACATTTTATGTAGTTTTCATCATAAGAATTGGCAATAATTAGATCTAGCAATAGGTAGTTTGGAAGGTAGCTGCCTATCATTCTAAAGATAATCTGAATTGATTTTTTTCCCCCTTGAACAGAGTTTTTATCTTTGAAGTTGATGATACAGATGACGTCTGGGCTAGGCCACATAATCCATATTTGAGTTAGTCAGCCACAAAGTCAGACAAAAGCCTTCATCTTGCTTAAAATTCACTGAATTCCTTCTTTTGAATTGATTTCAAGGAAAGAAATGCTGCATTTTAATTTAAATGAATACTGAGAACCATCTGCTGTAGAGGATCAATGTGCCTGACTTCTCCAGATACTTGGCATGTCAAGAGAATGTGGGAGAATAGACTCAAAGACAGCAATCCCTCTTGCATTAAATATTTCCTTAACTACATATGATGCTATATTCTAAATCTAATTCAGTAAATTATTTTTCTTTAGAGGCTTATACAGATGAGAATTTGTAACTTTTTTGGTGTCTATATATTTTCTCAAGAAGCTATTATACCATGCAAAGTTCATTCTTCCTGTTTCCTCCTATGCTTGCATCGGTTGATATATAAGGACATAATATATGATCATAGTGTACACACACATATGCATATATATTATACACACACATACTATTAAAATACACAGAACAAACTCCAGAAGAATAGCCGTTCTTTCAATTCTTTTATTAAGTTTCTGTTATGCTTGAAAAACTAAACTAATATCTTTCTGGACATGTATTTCTTTTAGAAAAATTAAAACTACCAAAGTTAGCTTAAAAATCTAGCATTATAGTAGACTTTTAAATGAACATCTGTGTTTATGACAATCAATTCCTGGTTTTAAAGGTGACACCTATGAATAGGTCACTTTACTGAAACAAGCATTTGAATTGCATACACCTTGAGGCCAGGGAGCAGAAGCAAGGCTTTCAGCTGATATCTGAGACCAGCAGAACTCACAGCATTTCCATTTCCACAGGACTTTGTTGTTTTCTGTTTGATGCTATGTACCCAGTGAACTCTTTTGAAGAGATAAGGCTTTGTCAGTGAGAAATAGTCTCTAAGAAAAATTGACCAGTAGTGATACTAATGGAAAGGAAGAGAAGCAAAGTGATGGGTCTTAGTCAGAAAATGGAAATGCCAAATAAAGCTCAGCATACAATATTAAATTTGGGGCTTAAATGTATTCAGTTTGTTTAATTAATTTTTCTTAAGCAGCAATGTCACATCAGGTATAAGATCAAAGGGATTTAAGGATGATCAAAATGGACATGTGGGCTTCCCACATAGCTCAGTGGTAAAGAAACCACCTGCGATGCAGGAGACCCAGGTTCAATTCCTGAGTTGGGAAGATCCCCTGGAAAAGGAAGTGGCAACCCACTCCAGTATTCTCGCCTGGGAAATTAAATGGACAGAGGAGCCTGGCAGCTTACAGCTCACGGGGTCTCAAAAGAGTCAGACTAGTGACTAAACAACAACAATGATGAAAGTGGACATGTGGACTGACCATGGGAAGCATGGAGTCTACTGTCAGGGAGGAAAAAGCTTTCCCCTACCTTGTGGGTTCTTCCAGATGGCCTTATATTGATATGACACAGATTAACAGGAGAAAATAATATTTAATTTTGCACATATGTGAACTCTATATACATGAGAAAGTCAGAGACCCTACATACATAAAAGGTTCATAGATAGAAAGGTAAAATGAGGTATATATGCCATCTGGAGTTAAGAAAGGGGGTAAGGGCCTAGGGTTCTCAAGGCTGGGAGGGTCATTCACAAGATGGCAAGAGAAACAGATATTTGGTAATCAGATGCTTGCCCTGACATATGATGAAGTCACAGATAAAATTTGATTGCTGATAATAACTCTTTTTCTGGTTAAAAAAAAATACACTCAAATTCTTATAGGTATTCTAGGGAAGGGTGGTAGTTTCCCTTGAGACTACAGTGTCTTGAAGGCTTTCAGCTCAAAATAATCCACATGCCAAATTAGCACATCTTGGGAGGTCTATTCTAAGCCCCTACGCTAACAATAATTTATGGGCCTAAAACTGTTGCACGTTTATGTATAAATGTAGGTAGTAGGTACGCATCTCTTTACTTTTTCAACAAGCTAACATTTACATAACTCGGAGGAGCGTGATAGGCTACAGTCCATGGTGTCACAAAGAGTCAGACACGACTGAGCGACTTCACTTTCCTTTTTTTCCTTTTACTAGAACGTGGTATACACTTTCTAGTGCACATTCTTATTAGAAAGTGGTATACACTTTCTAAACTTGATAAGTCTGATAAATTTCTCTTTTGATATCATGAAGTAGGTCCTATCATCATATGCTTTCTATAGATGAGAAAATGAACAGTGCAGAAAAGATTTGCAGCAATAATATACTTTCCATTCATTGATTTTATTTGTGTATCAGTTAGCTATCAGCCAGAAGCTTTTAGTCTACAAAACTTTCAGCAGAAATTATGACTAAAAAGTTTAATTGAAGTATAATGTGCCTTCATTAAAATATACATATTGCAATGGTATAACTCAATAAATGAGTGTAAACATTCCCATGACATATGACTCAAATCTTAAAATGGAACATTATCAGTACCTCAAAAGCCCATATCATGCTCTATTTATGTCACTACCCACCCCCCCACCACCAAAATATCTGTATAGGACTTAGAGGATAATTGGAAGAGTTGAAGAACAGAAGTCACTAAAGCCACTCCTAAGGTTTAGGAAATCTGTGAAAATAGAAAGCAGGGATTTCACCACAAATGACTTCCGCCTCCTGTAGCAATGACTTGGCTCTCTCAGAAAGCTGGTTTACAGTATACCTTTGCCCAAGACTCTGCCTAAAATTTCCACCAGAGAACTATGGCTTCTTCTTTAATGTCTTCCAGCTATTTTACCACTGGCTTTCACTGATTGAATATTTCTTTGTGAGAATCATTGCAATGTAATATCCATAACAACCCCTTGTGGCTGATGGGAATCTTAGAAAGGTGGAGATGGTACTGAGCATCAACAGAACTTATCTGTTCTAGTCTGTTCTACTTCTTTAGCTACTCAGCTTCCATACACACTTATGTATATGTCTAAATTACCAAGTCACAACAGGATACAATCATTCATTAAACAAATGAAGATTTTTTAAATGGAGAAAAAATTTCATAAGTAATTGCATCCATTTTTCACTGATACATATATCCTGATTAAATCCATTGCAATCATCGACTGATATCACATAACTTTAATACCAATATAATACCTTGTATAAACTACTGAAGGAAGAGGATATGGAAAAATCTGTGTGTGTATAGGTAAATGATCAATGATATATGCATATGATCAATGATAAACATGGTTACTGCAGTTCTTGTTTCTGCAAATAACCTATACCACCACAAAACCCTTACAAACACCTTCCTTCTGCCACTACTTATTCTATGTTCTTTTCCTCAGTAAGAATCCAATGTTTAATGGTTCTTCACTTGTTGGGTGAACAATATCTTCACTTGTGAAAGCCTGAGTTACCTGTGACCCTGGCTGTCTGAGATTGCAGTGTGTGTGTGTGCGTGCGCATGCGCGCGCGCGCACGTGCACATGTATGTATATGTCTCTGTGTGTGTTAGTTGCTCAGTTGTGTTCAAATCTTTTGTGATCCCCTGGACTGTAACCCACCAGGCTCCCCTGTCATGGAATTCTCCAGGCAACAATACTGGAGTGGGTAGCTGTTCCCTTCTTCAGAGTATCTTCCGGATCCACAAATCAAACCCAGGTCTCCTGCACTGCAGGCAGATTCTTTACCATCTGAGCCACCAGGGAAGCAGTTTCCCATTAACTTTAAGTAGAAGCATAATAGGTGCTTGAGAGAATCCTTTGGGTTCTAGATATATTCTCCTTGTCCATACTGTGTAGCAGAAATTATACTTCCCCCTGATGACAGTTCCTCTTTGCCTATTGCTACAGGATCAAAAAGTACATAAGATGACAAGACAATTCAAACTTGAATTCAATCTGGTAATAACAGTGTTGTGAAGTTACACAGAAGAACTGTACAAAAAAGATCTTCACAACCCAGATAATCACGATGGTGTGATCACTCACCTAGAGCCAGACATCCTGGAATGTGAAGTCAAGTGGGCCTTAGAAAGCATCACTACGAACAAAGCTAGTGGAGGTGATTCCAGTTGAGCTACTTCAAATCCTGAAAGATGATGCTATGAAAGTGCAGCACTCAATATGCCAGCAAATTTGGAAAACTCAGCAGTGGCCACAGGACTGGAAAAGGTCAGTTTTCATTCCAATCCCAAAGAAAGGCAATGCCAAAGAATGCTCAAACTACCACACAGTTGCAGTCATCTCACAGGCTAGTAAAGTAATGCTCAAAATTCTCCAAGCCAGGCTTCAGCAATACGTGAACCGTGAACTTCCTGATGTTCAAGCTGGTTTTAGAAAAGGCAGAGGAACCAAGATCAATTTGCCAACATCCAATGGATCATTGAAAAAGCAAGAGAGTTCCAGAAAAACATCTATTTCTGCTTTATTGACTATGCCAAAGCCTTTGACTATGTGGATCACAAGAAACTGTGGAAAATTCTGAAAGAGATGGGAATACCAGACCACCTGACCTGCCTCTTAAGAAACCTGTGTGCAGGTCAGGAAGCAACAGTTAGAACTGGACATGGATCAAAAGACTGGTTCCAAATAGTAAAAGGAGTATGTCAAGGCTGTATATTGTCACCCTGCTTATTCAACTTCTATGCAGAGTACATCATGAGAAACGCTGGGCTGGAAGAATCACAGGCTGGAATCAAGATTGCTGGGAGAAATATCAATAACCTCAGATATGCAGATGACACCACCCTTATGGCAGAAAGTGAAGAGGAACTAAAAAGCCTCTTGATGAAAGTGAAAGAGGAGAGTGAAAAAGTTGGCTTAAAGCTCTACATTCAGAAAATGAAGATCATGGCATCTGGTCCCATTGCTTCAAGGCAGATAGATGTGGAAACAGTGGAAACAGTGTCAGACTTTATTTTTCTAGGCTCCAAAATCACTGCAGATGGTGACTGCAGCCATGAAATTAAAAGGTGCTTACTCCTTGAAAGGAAAGTTATGACCAACCTAGATAGCATATTCAAAAGCAGAGACATTACTTTGCCAACAAAGGTTCGTCTAGTCAAGGCTATGGTTTTTCCAGTAGTCATGTATGGATGTGAGAGTTGGACTGTGAAGAAAGCTGAGCACTGAAGAATTGATGCTTTTGAACTGTGGTATTGGAGAAGACTCTTGAGAGTCTCTTAGACTGCAAGGAGATCCAACCAATCCATCCTAAAGGAGATCAGTCCTGGGTGTTCACTGGAAGAACTGATGTTGAAGCTGAAGCTCCAGTACTTTGGCTACCTGATGCGAAGAGCTGACTCATTTGAAAAGACCCTGATGCTGAGAAAGATTGAGGGCACGAGGAGAAGGGGATGACAGAGAATGAGATGGTTGGATGGCATCATCAACTTGATGGACATGGCTTTGGGTGGACCCCGGGAGTTGGTGATGGACAGGGAGGCCTGGTGTGCTGCGGTTCATGGGGTTGCAAAGAGTATGACACAACTGAGTGACTGAACTGAACTGAATAACTGTGTACTCCATAAAAGTATTGCTCCTTTACAAACTAAGATTCACAACCAACCAAGTCTAAAAATGTATATACAAGAATCAGAAATTACCTAAGCCACTTTTACTTCCACACTTATTTCCAGGACACATGTTTTCTCCTGGCCATGGGATAAATATCTTCATATGTTTATGCAGGTCATATGCTAAAATCTGTATAGCACCACACAAGTCTTAATGCTTTGTCATCATCCAGCTTTTTCATTCGAGAAGGCAATGGCCACCCACTCCAGTACTCTTGCCTGGAAAATCCCATGGATGGAGGAGCCTGGTGGGCTGCAGTCCATGGGGTCGCTAAGAGTCAGACATGACTGAGCGACTTCACTTTCACTTTTCCTTTCATGCATTGGAGAAGGAAGTGGCAACCCACTCCATTGTTCTTGCCTGGAGAATCCCAGGGACGGGGGAGACTGGTGGGCTGCCGTCTGTGGGGTTGCAGACTGAAGTGACAGCAGCAGCAGCAGCTTTTTCATAATTGAATATGTTGTAACTATTTCACTTTTCGCTGTTGGGTGAAAGAAGATCTTCACTCATGAAGGCCTGAGTTACCTGTGACTCTCTGCCTGTCTGAGATTGCAGTGTATGTGTGTCTGTGTGTGTTAGTCAGTCAGTTGTGACCACTTCTTTGTGATCCTATGGACTGTAACCCACCAGGCTCCTCATCCATGGAATTCTCAAGTCCTGTTGATTCTGGGTAATGGGTACATAGTAAGATCAATGAATCCCATGGGTGTGAGCACTTTATCTCACTTATTTTGTTTTGATATTGGTTATAATAAGGTCTCAATGAAAATAACAGATGATTATTTTAAAGAAACTGACAAGTTGATTCTAAAATATGTACAGACAGGCATATTTTATAAAACACCTGGGCCATCTTTTTTTTTTTTTAAAGAACAAATTTGTATTTCAAAGCTTACACTAAAGCTATGGTAATCAGAATAGTGTGGCTTTGACAAAAAGACATATGGATAAGTGAAAAAGAATAGAGAATTCAGAAATAGCCCTGTATCTATAGAGTAAATTAACTTTTGACAAAATGATTGTGTGTGCACTCACTCATGTCTGACTCTGATTTGAATTTCCAGGCAATAATACTGGATTGGTTTGCCATTTCCTGCTCCAAGTGATCTTTCTGACCCAGGTATCAAAATCATGTCTCATGTGTCTCCTCCACTGGCAGGTGGATTTTTTACCAACTGAGCAAACTGGGAGGCCCTTTTGACAAAGGTACCAAAGTAATTCGATAGAGGAAATAAAATACTTTTAGTAAAAGTAATATTTTTACTAAAGAAAGAAATATTTGCAGTAAACAATGCTAAACAACTGGATATTCATATGAAAAGGAAATGAAATTCTACTCCTTACCTCTCACTATAAACAAAAACTAACCCAAAATATTAATAAATAATAAATCTAAACATGAAGGCTATAATGTAAAAATACATTTTATATAAAAAATGAGGTCTTTGCAAACTTGGAGTAGGCAAATTTTCTTAAATACAAAGTAAAAACTATAAAAATAGGTAAAATTAGTATCATAAAAATTAAAAACTTTTCGTTCTCTGAAAAATAACATGAGTAAAATAAGAATGTAGCCATAGATTGGGAGAAAATACCTGCAATACATATACAGTGAAATGCTATCCAGAATACATATAGAACTCTTACAACTGAAGACTGACAACCCAGTTTTTAAATGGGCAAAAGATAGGAATAGACAGACACTTCACACAGAAAATTATAATTATGGCCAATAAACACATGACAAGATCCTAAGTATCAGTCATTAGGAAACTCTAGTTAACAACATGATACATGATGAAACACTATTTCATGTTGACTAGAATGGCTAATATTAAACATATTGACAAACTCATTTAATGAGAATTTAGAACAACTGGAGTAGCACTGCCTGGGAAGCCCTTAGCATGGACCTCTCGTGCCTTTTATGTAGAAGTGCAAAAATGGTACCACCAGTTCAGAAAATTTTGGCAGTTTCTTGAAAATTAAACATGCTCTCATCTTTGACCTACTAAGGCCAAGTATCACACAATATTAATAAAAACTTATTTACAAAATGCAATGCAAAACTTGTTCATTGCAATTTTATGCATGAGTCATATACTGTGAAAAACCTAATTATCTGTTAGTTGGGGAATGGATAAACAAATTGTATAATATTTACACAACAGAATCTTACTAGCAATATAGGATATTGATATTAGATTGATAGGATATTGATCAATTAAACAACTATCAATATCCAGTTGTTTAATTGATCAATATAGGATATTGATATTGATTTATTAATATAAGATGGATGAATATCAAACAACAACAACAACCAAAAATATTATGTTATGTGTATAAAACAAGAAGCAAAAGGCTACATCCTCTACAATTCCACTTACATGAAAGTCTAGAAAAAGTAAATCTAGCATGCAGTCATAGAAAGCAGTGTTCACCTATATCCAGGATGGAGGGAGAGGGGTTGTGAGGGGTATAATGGAAGTTTTTGGGAGTGATAGAAGTGGTTCATATGTTAATTGTGGTGTGTGTGTGTTAGTCGCTCAGTCGTGTCCAACTCTTTGCAACCCCATGGACTGTAGCCAACACGCTCCTCTGTCCATGGAATTTTCTAGGAAAGAATACTGGAGTGGGTTGCCTTTCCTTCTCCAGGGGATCTTCCCAACCCAGGGATGGAACCTGTGTTGCTTATGTATCCTGCATTGACAGGCAAATCTTTTACCATTAGTGCCACCTGGGAGAAGCTAATTGTGCTAGCGGTGGTTAAAAGGCACATATGTTTGTCTAAATTCATTAAATTCTACACTTTACATGTGTGTTTTATTATACAGAAAGTAAAATATATTTTTTAAAAAAAATTGATCCTCGATCAGAAGCAATATCTGAGCTGGAACCCTTATACACTATTGATGGGAATATAAATTTGTGGAGCTACTATATAAAACTGTATGGAAGTTCCCCCCAAAATTTAAAATAGAACTACCCTATGACTCAGCAATTCCACTATGAGTATTTATCCAAAGAAAATGAAAATGCTAATCTGAATATATATATACACCCCCATGTTCATTGCAGCTTTATTTACAATAGCCAAGATATGGAAACAATCTAAGTGTCCATCAACAGATGAATGGAGAAAGATGCAGTGAATGTATGTGATTAATGAAGTACTATTCACCCATAAAGAAGAATAAATCTTGCCATTTGGGACAACACAGATGGATCTTGAAGGCATTACATGGGTAAAATTAGACAGATAAAGACAAATACAGTATGATTTCACTGCTATTTATAATTAAAGAAAAAACAAATTTAAGTTCATTGATACAGACAACAAATTGCAGGCTGGGACCTGGACAAAATGGATAAAGGGGTATAAACTTTTAGTTATAAAATGAATAAGTCACAGGGATATAGGCAAATCTGTAAGCAGAATAAATAACCAGTAAAATAAATATCCAGTGAGTTGTAAACTCTGGGAGATAGTGGAGAAGGAAGCCTGGCATGCTGCAGTTCAGGGGATCACAAAGCATCAGACACGACTTAGAGACTGAAAGAACGAAATTGGGAAAAAAGGAATAAGCAGAAAGATTCAGAACTACACATAAGTCTATAAGGATTGAATTCATAATGCTGCTTAAGAATTCATGATGTTTCTATCATTTACAAATGCGCATTATATTCCTGATTTTATTCAACATTTACATTTTGGGGAAGCTTTTAGTGCAATCCTGCAAAAATTTTAGGAGGAAATTCCTCAGTTGTAACCTAATTTCATTCCACTTAACGGAACAGGTCTTCATTGTCACAAGTAAAGTTCTTCTTAGTGCTCAAAGAGTGCAGCTTCATTTGTTGTTATCACCAGACAGATTCAGTAAAATTCTAAGTTAATGTTAACAACAAAAAAATGATTGTCATATAATGTTGTGGAATTTTAGTAAAATTTTATTTTAATAGTTTTATAAATGCATTTATTACTATGCACAGAAATAATTGAAGAAAATACCACTTAAGACTGTCAATCATATTTTTAGTGAATGTTATTAAAAAGTATGTTAAAATTGCATCTATTTTAAAATGAATAAAAACCTTGGTATATATTTCATGTGAGTATAATGAGTGATCTGTAATACTTTAGCATTGAGTCTGATCACAGTGAAAAAAATAGCCAAATAACATTACTTTTTGTACCCACAGCTTAAGGTAAATATGTGGAAACTGATTCTGTATTCAGCCACTTTTAATTCTCACTGACATACCTGTAAGATGTATTTTGTTTTCTTTATTAATGAAAATGTTACTTTCTACTAAAGTATCACATGAAATTTCACTGCTTTGTTGTGAACCATATTTTACACTAATGCTTATTCTAATATTGGAATATTGTATACTATAGAAACATAGTAACAAAAGGGCTTGAAAAGGAGTTAAAAGACATGTTTATATACAATATGATAAAGCTGGGTTTAGAAAAGGCAGAGGAACCGAAGATCAAATTGTCAACATTCATTGGATCATAGAGAAAGAAAGGGAATACCAGAAAAAAAAACATCTACTTTTGTTTCATTGATTAAGCTAGAGCCTTGGACTGTGTGGATTACAACAAACTGTTTAAGAATATTCTTAAAGAGACTGGAGTACAGACCACCTTACCTGTCTCCTGAGAAACCTGTATATGAGTCAAGAAGCAACCGTTAGAACAAGACATGGAACAATGGACTGGTTCAAAATTGGGAAAGGAGTATGTCAAGGCTGTATATAGTTGCTCTGCTTATTTAACTATATGCAGAGTACATCATTCAAAATGCCAGGCTGGATGAATCACAAGCTGGAATCAAGACTGCTGGGAGAAATATTAACAACCTCAGATATGCAGTTGATATCACTCTAATGGAAGAAATTAAAAAGGAACTAAAGAGACTGGATAAAGGTGAAAAGAGGAGAGTGAAAAAGCTGGCTTGAAACTCAACATTCAAAAACCTAAGAGCATGGCATCTGATCCCATCACCTCATGTCAAGTAGAAGGGAAACAGTGGAAGTAGTGACAGATATTATCTTCTAGGGCTCCAAAATCACTGCATATGGTGGCTGGAGCCATGAAATTCAAAGACTCCTTGGAAAGAAAGCTATGGCAAACCTAGACAGTATATTAAAAAGGAGAGATACCACTTTGTCAACAAATGTCTGTATAGTCAAATCTATGCTTTTTCCAGTAGTCATACACGGATGTGACAGTTGGATCATAAAGAAGGCTGAATGCCAAAGAATTGATGTTTTGGAACTGTGGTGCTGGAGAAGGCTCTTGAGAGTCTCTTGGACTTCAAGGAGATGAAAACAGTTAATCCTAAAGGAAATCCACTCTGAATATTCATTGGAAGGACTTTTGCTGAAGCTGACGCTCCAATTTTGGCCACTTGATGCTAAGAGCCAGCTCATTGGAAAAGACCCTGATGCTGGGAAAGGTTAAAGGCAAAAGGAGAAGGGGGTGGCAGAGGAGGCATTGGTTAGAGCATCACTGACTCAATGAATGTGAATTTGAACCAACTCTGGGAAACAGTGAAGGACAGAGAAGGCTCAGGTGCTGCAGTCCATGGGGTCACAAAGAGTCAGACAGGAGTTAGCAACTGAAAAACAACAAAAAAATATGAGATTCCCAAATTGAATTACCAGATTCAGATGAGATGGCGATTTTTTTCAACTAGGAATAATATCTGTCAAGGAATTTGAAATACAAAATACTAGAGCTTTGGATGACTTCATAACTAAACTATTTTATTCTCTCAGAAAATTGAGGAACAGGTTAATTAAACAATCTATAAACACTTGCACTGTCACCAGGACTAAAATTTTGATTTCATTAAATCCCTGCTTTCCAATCACAATTTGTATCTCAACTTACTGAGAAGAGAAAGTATATTAAAAACAAACACATAAAATCCTGTCAAAGGATAATTCTGATTATAAACATTTTTCTTCCATGTATCTTCAGCAATTATTCAATAACATTTCCTGGCCTTTTCCTTGTCTTTATGCTCACATTTATCCATCTTTTTAAATCATATTTTATACTAGGAAGTCTTTTTTAAAATAAAAGAATATTTTTAGAGGAGTTTTAGATTTACAGAAAAAATTGAGAAGTGTGTACAGACAGCTTTCATGTATCCTCACACTCAGTTTCTCCTATTATTAACATCTTATGGCTAGTATGGCATATTTCTTATAGTTTTTAAAAATTTATTTTTTAATTGGTTTATTAAAGGATAATTTGCCTTCATAAGGATTTGCAAAGGGTAATTGCTTTATAGAATTGTGTTGTTTTCTGTGAAACCTCAACATGAATCAGCCATAGGTATACATATATCCCCTCCCTTTTGAACCTCCCTCCCATCTCCCTTCCCAACCCACCCCTCTAGGTTGATACAGAGCTCCTTTTTGAGTTTTCTGAACCATACAGCAAATTCCTATTGGCTATCTATTTTACATATGGTAATGTAAGTTTCCATGAAACTCTTTCCATACATCTCACCCTCTCCTCCCCTCTCCCCATGTCCATAAGTCTATTATCTATGTCTGTTTCTCCACTGCTGCCCAGTAAATAAATTTGTCAGTACCACTTTTCTAGATTCCATGTATATGTGTTAGAATATGGTATTTATCTTTCTCTTTCTGACTTATTTCACTCTGTATAATAGGTTCTAGGTTCTTCCACCTCATTAAAACTGACACAAATGTGTTCCTTTTTATGGCTGAGAAGAAAAGTTAACCAACCTAGATAGCATATTGAAAAGCAGAGACATTACTTTGGCAACTAAGGTCCGTCTAATCAAGGCTATGGTTTTTCCTGTGGTCATGTATGGATGTGAGAGTTGGGCTGTGAAGAAGGCTGAGCACCAAAGAATTGATGCATTTGAACTGTGGTGTTGGAGAAGACTCTTGAGAGTCCCTTGGACTGCAAGGAGATTCAACCAGTCCATTCTAAAGGAGATCAGTCCTGGGATTTCTTTGGAGGGAATGATGCTGAAGCTGAAACTCCAGTACTTTGGCCACCTCATGCGAAGAGTTGACTCATTGGAAAAGACTCTGATGCTGGGAGGGATTGGGGGCAGGAGGAAAAGGGGATGACAGAGGATGAGATGGCTGGATGGCATCACCGACTCGATGGACATGAGTCTGAGTGAACTCCGGGAGATGGTGATGGACAGGGAGGCCTGGCGTGCTGCGACTCATGGGGTCGCAAGGAGTCGGACACGACTGAGTGACTGAACTGAACTGAATAGTCCATTGTGTGTATGTACCACAACTTTGTCCATTCATCTGTCGATGGACATGTAGGTTGCTTCCATGTTCTAGCTATTGTAAATAGCGGTGCAATGAACAATGGGATACATGTGTCTTTTTCAATTTTGATTTCCTCAGGGTATATGCCTAGGAGTGGGATTGCTGTGTCATATGGTGGTTTTATTCCTAGTTTTTTAAGGAATCTCCATACCATCTTCCATAGTGGCTGTATCAATTTATATTCCCACCAACAGTGCAAGAGTGTTCCCTCTTCTTCACACCCTCTCCAGCATTTATTGTTTGTAGACTCTTTGATGAGGGCCATTCTGACTGGTGTGAGGTGATATCTCATTGTAGTTTTGATTTGCATTTCTTTAATAATGAGCGATATGCTAAACCTGAAACTCCAGTACTTTGGCCACCTCATGTGAAGAGTTGACTCTTTGGAAAAGACTCTGATGCTGGGAGGGATTGGGGGCAGGAGGAGAAGGGGACGACAGAGGATGAGATGGCTGGATGTCATCACCGACTCGATGGACATGAGTTTGAGTGAACTCCAGGAGTTGATGATGGACAGGGAGGCCTGGCGTCCTGCAATTCATGGGGTCACAAAGAGTCAGACATGACTAAGCGACTGAACTGAATTGAACTGAATAATGAGCGATGTTGAGCATCTTTCCATGTGTTTGTTAGCCATCTATATGTCTTCTTTGGAGAAATGTCTCTTTAGGCCTTTTCCCCACTTTTTGATTGGGTTGTTTGTTTTTCTGGTATTGAGCTGTATGAGCTGCTTTTCTATTTTGGAAATTAATCTTTTGTCAGTTGCTTCATTTGCTATTATATTTTCCTATTCTGTGGTTGTCTTTTCACCTTGCATATAGTTTCCTTTGCTGTGCAAAAGCTTTTAAGTTTAATCAGGTCCTACTTGTTTACTTTTGTTTTTATTTCCATTACTCTAGGAGGTGGGTCATGGAGGATCTTGCTTTGATTTATGTCATTGCATGTTCTATCTAAGTTTTCCTCTAAGAATTTTATAGTTTCTGTTCTAACATTTAGGTCTTTAATCCATTTTGAGTTTATCTTTGTGTATGGTGTTAGGAACTGTTCTAATTTCATTCTTTTACATGTAAGCAGTCCAGTTTTCCCATCTCCATTTATTGAAGAGGCTGTCTTTATCCCATTGTATATTCTTGCCTCCTTTGTAAAAAATAAGATGTATGGTTTATTTCTGGACTTTCTATCTTGTTCTATTGGTCTATATTTCTGTTTTTGTGCCAGTACAAAATGGCACATTTGTCTTGATGACTGTAGCTTTGTAGTATAGTCTGAAGTCAGGAATGTTGTTGATTCCTCCAGCTCCAGTCTTCTTTCTCAAGACTGCTTTGGCTATTCAGGGTCTTTTGTGTTTCCATATGAATTGTGAGATTTTTTGGTTCTAGTTCTGTGAAAAATGCCATTGATAGGGATCATGTTGAATCTAGATTGTAGATTGTGTTTGGTAGTGTAGTCATTTTCACAATATTGAATCTTCCTATCCAGGAACAGGCAAAATCTCTCCATCTGTTTATATCATCTTTGATTTCTTTCATTAGTGTCTTATAATTTTCTGAGTACAGTTCTTTTGTCTCCTTAGGTAAGTTTATTCCTAGATATTTAATTCTTTTTTGTTGCAGTGGTGAATGGGATTGATTCCTTAATTTCTCTGATTTTTCAGTTAGTATATAGAAATGCAAGTGATTTCTGTGTAATGATTTTGTATCCTGCAACTTTACTAAATTCACTGATTAGCTGTAGTATTTTTCTGATACTATATTTAGGGTTTTTTATGTATAGTATCATGTCATCTGCAAAAAGAAAGAGCTTTACTTCTTCTTTTCCTATCTGGATTTTCTTTATTTCTTTTTCTTCTCTGATTGCTTTAGCTAGGACTTTCAGAACTATGTTGAATAATAGTGGTGATAGTGGACACCCTTGTCTTGTTCCTGATCTTAGAGGGAATACTTTCAGTTAGTTTTTCACCATTGAGAAAAATGTTTGCTGTAGGCTTATCATATATGGCCTTTACTATGTTGAGGTAGGTTCTTTCTCTGCCCGTTTTTTGAAGAGTTTTAATCATAAATGGGTGCTGAAATTTGTCAAAGGCTTTTTCTCCATCTACTGGGATTATCATACAGTTTTTATCTTTCAATTTTTTAATATGGTGTATCACATTGATTGATTTGCATATATTGAAGAATGCTTGCATTCCTGGAATAATCCTGCTAAAATTTTGTTGAGGATTTTTGCATCTATGTTCATCAGTGATATTGGCTTGTAGTTTTATTTTTTTTGTGTTGTCTTTGTTGGATTTTAGGATGATGGTGGCCTTGTAGAATGAATTTGGAAGTGTTCCTTTCTCTGCAATTTTTTGAAAGAGCCTTAGAAGGACAGGCATTAGCTCTTCTCTAAATGTTTGATAGAATTCTCCTGTGAAGCCATCTGGTCTTGGGCTTTTGTTTTTTGGGAGATTTTTGATCATGGCTTTCAGTGCTTGTAATTGGGTTTTTCATAATTGTTATTTCTTCCTGGTTCAGTCTTAGGAGATTGAACTTTTCTAAGAACCTGTCCATTTCTTCCAGGTTATCCACTTTATTCCATATAGTTGTTCATAACAGTCTTTTATAATCCTTTGTATTTCTGCATTGTCTGTTGTAACCTCTCCTTTTGCATTTCTAATTTTGTTGATTTGATTCTTCTCTTTTTTTTCTTGATGACTCTGGCTAAAGGTTTGTCAACTTTGTTTATCTTCTCAAAGAACCAGTTTTTAGTTTTTATTAATCTTTACTATTGTTTCTTTCATTTCTTTTTCATTTATTTCTGCTCGGATCTTTATGACGTCTTTCCTTCTACTAATTTTGGGGTTTTTCTGTTCTTTTCCCAGTTGTTTTAGGTGTAGAGTAAGGTTGTCTATTCGATGTTTTTCTTGTTTCTTGAGGTAGGATTATATTGCTATAAACTTCCCTCTTAGAATTGCTTTTGCTGCATCCCATAGGTTTTGAGTTGTTGTGTTTTCATTGTGATTTGTTTCTAGAAATTTTTTGATTTCCCTTTTGATTTCTTCAGTGACCTGTTGGTTATTTAGAAACATATTGTTTAATCTCCATGTGTTTGTGTTTCTTACAGCTTTTTTCTTGTAACTGATATCTAGTTTCATTGTGGTCAGAAAAGATGCTTAATATGATTTCAATTTTCTAAAATTTACTGAGGTTTGATTTGTGACCCAAGATGTGGTGTATCCTGGAGAATGTTCCATGTGCACTTGAGAAGGTGTATTTTTTGCATTTTGATGGAATATGTGAAGATATCAATGAGAGCCATCTGATGTAATGTATCATTTAAGACTTGTGTTTTCATATAATGTTCCTATTGCCATTTTCTTAGTTGTTTTGGGTTTGATTTTGTAGATCTTTTTCTTCTTTTGTATTTCTTGACTATATAAGTCCCTTTAACATTTGTTGTAAAGCTGGTTTGGTGGTACTGAATTCTCTTAAATTCTGCTTGTCTGAAAAGCTTTTTGATTTCTCCATCAATTCTGAATGAGACCCTTGCCAGGTAGAGTAATCTCAGTTGTAGATTTTTCCCTTTCAGTACTTTAAATATATCCTGCCATTCCCTTCCGGTCTGCAGAGTTTCTGCTAAAATATCGTCTGTTAAATGTATGGGGTTTCCCTTGTATGTTACTTATTGCTTTTCTCTTGCAGCTTTTAATATTCTTCGCATTTAATCTTTTGTTAGTTTGATTAGTATGTCTTGACATATTTCTCCTTGGGTTTATCCCATATGGGACTCTCTGTGCCTCTTGGACTTGATTGACTATTTCCTTTCCCATGTTGGGGAAATTTTCAACTATAATCTCTTCAAAAATTTTCTCATATCCTTTCTTTTTCTCTTCTTCTGGGACCCCTATAATTCAAATGTTGGTGCATTTGATATTGTCCCAGAGGTCGGAAATGGCAACCCACTCCAGTGTTCTTGCCTGGAGAATCCCAGGGATGGTGGAACCTGGTGGGCTGCTGTATATGGAGTTGCACAGAGTCAGACATGACTGATGTGACTTAGCAGCAGCAGCAGCAGAGGTCTCTGAGATTATCCTCAGTTCTTTTCATTCTTGTTACTTTATTCTGCTCTGCAGAAGTTATTTCCACCATTTTATCTTCCAGCTCATTGATTCATTCTTCTGCTTCAGATATTCTGCTACTGATTCCTTCTAGAGTATTTTTAATTTCTGTAATTGTGTTCTTTGTATGTTTATTCTTTAATTCTTCTAGGTCTTTGTTAATGGATTCTTGCATTTTCTTTAATCTCTTTTCAAGGTTTTTTTTTAATCATCTTTACTAAAATTATTCTGAATTATTTTTCAGGTGGTTTGCCTATTTCCTCTTCATTTATTTGGACTTCTATGTTTCTAGTTTGTTCCTTCATTTGTGTAGTATTTCTCTGATTTTCATTATTTTTTTTTAAGTTATTGTATTTGAGGTCTCCTTTTCCCAGGATTCAAGGTTGAATTCTTCCTTCCTTTTGGTTTCTGGCCTTCTAATTTTGGTCCAGTGGTTTGTGTAAGCTTAGTATAGGATACGATTTGTGTTGAGTTTTTGTTTGTTTGTTTTTCCTCTGATGGGCAAGGCTGAGTGAGGTGGTAATCCTGTCTGCTGATGACTGGGTTTAGTGGTACTGAATGATGTTGTTTAGGTGAGGTGTCCTGCACAGGGTGCTACTTGTGGTTGGGTGATGCTGGGTCTTGTATTCAAGTGGTTTCCTTTGTGTGAGTTCTCACTATTTGATGCTCCCTAGGGTTAGTTCTCAGAGAAGGCAATGGCACCCCACTCCAGTACTCTTGCTGGAAAATCCCATGGATGGAGGAGCCTGGTAGGCTGCAGTTCATGGGGTCACTAAGAGTCAGACACTAATGAGCGACTTCACTTTCACTTTTCACTTTCATGCATTGGAGAAGGAAATGGCAACCCACTCCAGTGTTCTTGCCTGCAGAATCCCAGGGATGGGGGAGCGTGGTGGGCTGTCATCTATGGGGTCGCACAGAGTCAGACATGACTGAAGCGACTTAGCAGCAGCAGCAGCAGCAGCAGCAGCAGCAGCATCAGGGTTAGTTCTCCAGTAGTCTAGGGTCTTAGAGTCAGTGCTCCCACTCTAAAGGCTCAGGGCTTGATCTCTGAATGCATCGTCCAGTTTCACTGGAAATCTTTGAAACTTTTAAGTATCTTCTCTTTCCCATCTTCCTAATGGTCCCTTTCTGGATGTGGTACAAGATCAAGAGCTCTCTCCTTGCAAATCAGATTCTTTCTGATGCCAGCACCACCCAGGCAAGCAAAGTCTTCCGCTGGCAGTAAAGAAAGGAATATATTTCTTATAGTTAATGAACTATATTGATCTGTTTTCCCAAGTGGCTCAGTGGTAAAGAATCCACCTGCCAATGCAGGAGATAGTTCTATCTCTGGGTCAGGAAGATTCCCTGGAGTAGGAAATGGCAACCCACTCCAGTTATTTTTGCCTGGAAAATTCCATGAATGGAAAAGCCTGGTAGGCTGCAAACCATGGGGTCACAGAGTTGGACATGACTGAACAATCAAGCACACATATGTGCCCATTAATATGTTATTATTAACTAAAATCCATATTTTATTAAAATTTCATTACTTGTTACTGATGTCTGTCTTCTGTTTCAGGTTTCTATCCATTATACCACACTGCATTTAGCTGCCACGACTCCCTGGGCTCCTACTGGCTATGAGAGTTTCTCAGACTTTTCTTGTTTTTGAAGATCTTGACAGTTTTGAGGTATACTGGTCAGGTATTATAGAATGCCCCTTAACCGGGGCTTGACGTGTTTTTCTCATAATTAGACTGGGGTTATGAGTTTGGGGGAGAAAGATCAGAGTGGTAAAGTGACATTTTCATAACATTTTATCAGGAGTACTCAGTATCAATAATTGGTCCTGACCTTAATCACTTGGCTAAATAGTGCTTGTCAGAATTCTCCACTTTAAAGTTATTTTTCCCCCCTTCCTATACTATCCTTTTGGGAAGGAAGTCACTATGTACAGCACACACTTAAGTAGTGGAGAGTTATGTTCCCTTTCCTTCAGGATGAAGTATTTATATACATAAGTTATAATTCTCCTACAAGAGATATTTGTCTCTTCTTCCCCACTAACCAATTTCCTTAATAATTTTCTTGTTAAGCATGAACTCATGATATTTTTTCTATATTTTGGGCTATTTTGTTGCTCAAATTGCTTCAGATCTGGCTATCGGAAGAATTTTGAGTTGGCTCTTGTGCCCTTTTGACGTTCATGAATCAATGTTTTTTATTGTTGTCTTTTCTTTGACCCTTCCTCAATTCTTGGCACTATAAAATGCTCCAGGCTGATCTCATTTTCCTATCTCAGTCCTAGAGTTAGCCAGTTCTTCAAGGAGCTCCACTTTCTTTTCTAAAATCTGTGTGTGAGTTTAACCCAGAGGCCAATTGAAATCAGGGATTCAGTGTATTTTGTGCTGCCATAAAAATGTTTGTAAAGAATGCAAATGCATTATCAAAGATAATCATCAGTGATTTTTTAAAAAATAATATGTTGCTCTATCCAAACTGAATATTTTCCTTTATATTCTCTGAATTGAGAGAAGAAATATGCTATTATATTTTATGTGGAAGCTGTTTACTATATCTATCAGAAGCAATATTGTGACTTCACACTGATTTACTTCACTTTTGTCTTGTTAATAAACTTTTGCTGACTTGAGTTACTCAAACTTCCCTCCACTTCTAGGCCTGAGATTTGATTAAAAGAATATACAGAAAGGTCAGATAATCTCTTAGCTGAGTTCAGGTTCTTACTCTACTCAAGTGAAGCTAATTACCAATTTTTTTCAATAAAAAATTTATTTTTAGCTTTTTTAATATAAAATTAAAAAAAAATTTTTTTCCTGTGCCATGTGACTTCCCAGGTAGCTCAGCTAGTAAAGAGTCCACCTGCAATGCAAGAAACCCCAGTTCAATTCCTAGGTCAGGAATTTTCCCTGGAGAAGGGATAGGCTACCCACTCCAGTGTTGTTAGGCTTCCCTGGTGGCTCAAATGGTATATAATCCATTTGCAGTGTGGGAGACTGGGTTCAATCCCTGGGTTGGGAAGATCCCCTGGAAGAGGGCATGGCAACCCAGCCCAATATTCTTGCCTGGAGAATCCCCATGGACTGAGGAGCCTGGTGGGCTATGGTCCATGGAGTTGCAAAGAGTAGGATATGACTGAGCAACTAAGTACAAGCAGCTTGTGGGATCTTAGTTCCCTGAACAGGAATTGAACCTTGGCCTTTGGCAGTGAAATGGCAGGGCCTTAACCACTGGACCACCAGAAAATTCCCTAATCATCAATTTTTTAGTTCTTATTTCTTCAGATATTCCAGCATATTTTCATCTGAAAAAAAAAAAAAAAGATTTTCAGATTTTTGTGAAATTTACCACCATCAAAAAGATTTTAAGAAAGAGCAAAGAATTCTCTAGGAGGAGAAAGAAGGCTAGGAAAATGGCACATCATGTCTTGAGTTTAAATGGAGGTTGTCATCTTTACAAAAATTAGAACCGTAGAGCATTCTTCTACCATGTGTAAGGGACAGTAATTCTATAGTGCTAGATTACATATTTTCTTCAAAGACATTTCCTACTTGGAGAATGAAAATAACAAACTAATCTCTGAAGTGGGCATACTTCTGACTTACCTGAAACTGGAGCTACAAATATTTTCATCTTTTACTATATTAATAAAATGATGAGTGGTACTCAATGTTATACAGGCTGAAATTGAAGAAAGTGGAGAAAACCACTAGACCATTCAGGTATGACCTAAACCAGATCCCTTATGACTATACAGTGGAAGTGAGAAATAGATTTAGGGGACTAGATCTGATAGAGAGAGTGCCTGATAAACTATGGATGGAGGTTCGTGATACTGTACATGAGACAGGAATCAAGACCATCCCCAAGAAAAAGAAATGCAAAAAAGCAAAATGGCTGTCTGAGGGGGCCTTACAAATAGCTGTGAAAAGAAGGGAAATGAAAAGCAAAGGAGAAAAGAGAAGATATATCCATTGGAATGCAGATTCCAATGAATAGCAAGGAGAGATAAGAAAGCCTTCCACAGGGATCAATGCAAAGTAATAGAGGAAAACAACAGAATGGGAAAGACTAGAGATCTCTTCAAGAAAATTAGAGACACCAAGGGAATATTTCAAGCCAAGACGGGCTCAATAAAGGATGGAAATGGTGGGAACCTAACAGAAGTAGAAGATGTTAAGAAGAGGTGGCAAGAATACACAGAAGAACTGTACAAAAAAGATCTTCACAACCCAGATGGTGTGATCACTCACCTAGAGCCAGACATTCTGGAATGTGAAGTCAAGCAGGCCTTAGGAAGCATCACTATGAATAAAGTTAGTGTAGGTGATGGAATTCCAGTTGAGCTATTTCAAATCCTGAAAGATGATACTGTGAAAAGCCTGCACTCAATATGCCAAAAAATTTGGAAAACTCAGCAGTGGCCACAGGACTGGAAAAGGTCAGTTTTCATTCCAATCCCAAAGAAAGGCAATGCCAAAGAATGCTCAAACTACTGCACAATTGCACTCATGTCACACGCTAGCAAAGTAATGCTCAAAATTCTCCAAGCCAGGCTTCAGCAATATGTGAACCGTGAACTCCCTGATGTTCAAGCTGGTTTAAAAAAGGCAGAGGAACCAAGATCAAATTGCCAACATCTGCTGGATCATGGAAAAAGCAAGAGAGTTCCAGAAAAACATCTATTTCTGCTTTATTGACTATGCCAAAGCCTTTGACTGTGTGATCACAATAAACTGTGTAAAATTCTGAAAGAGATGGGAATACCAGACCACCTGGCCTCCCTCTTGAGAAACCTGTCTGCAGGTCAGGAAGCAACAGTTAGAACTAGACATGGAACAACAGACTGGTTCCAAATAGGAAAAGGAGTATGTCAAGGCTCCTTTGATGTACATCAAAGTATTGTCACCCTGCTTATTTAACTATATGCAGAGTACATCATGAAAAACGCTGGGCTGGATGAAGCACAAGCTGGAATCAAGATTGCCAGGGGAAATATCAATAACCTCAGATATGCAGATGACACCACCCTTATGGCAGAAAGTGAAGAAGAACTAAAGAATGAAAGAGAAAGAGGAGAGTGAAAAAGTTGGCTTAAAGCTCAACATTCAGAAAATGAAGATCATGGCATCTGGTCCCATCACTTCATGACGAATAGATGGGAAACAGTGGCTGACTTTATTTTTCTGGGCTCCAAAATCACTGCAGATGGTGATTACACCTATGAAATTGAATGACACTTACTCCTTGGAGGGAAAGTTATGACCAACCTAGATAGCATATTAAAAAGCAGAGACATTATTTTGTCAACAAAGGTCTGTCTAGTAAAGGCTATGGTTTTTCCAGTAGTCATGTATGGATGTGAGAGTTGGACTGTGAAGAAAGCTGAGTGTCGAAGAATTGATGCTTTTGAACTGTGGTGCTGGAGAAGACTCTTGAGAGTCCCTTGGACTGCAAGGAGATCCAACCAGTCCATTCTAAAGGAGATCAGTCTTGGGTGTTCTTTTAAGGACTGATGCTAAAGCTGAAACTCCAATACTTTGGCCACCTCATGCGAAGAGTTGACTCATTGGGAAAGACTCTGATGTTGGGAGGGATTGGGGGCAGGAGGAAAAGGGGACGACAGAGGATGAGATGGCTGTATAGCATCACGGACTTGATGGGCATGAGTTTGAGTGAACTCCGGGAGTTGGTGATGGACAGGGAGGTTTCGGGAGCCATGTTAGGCATTACTGACAAAATGGAGGCATGGCCCCAAACCCCTCTCCTCATATTGCAGGCATGGCCCCGGGATGAAGGAGTTAGGCCTTGTGATTCTGACTTGTTCTTTCCTTTCTTCGGTTGAGTTGGCTGGAAAGAATGTTAAGGTGCTTGAGAGAAGCATGAGAAAGCACAAAGCCTTCTACAGTTGTGCCCAGAAAATAATCTATAAAATAACCATTGACATTTGTGCAAGGATCTTTACAAAGAATATCCCAGGATGAACCCATAGGCCGCAGCTTGAGGCCATGGGAAGGACTGTTATCTGAGACCTGTTTGTGAGGGGAATGTTTATGGCAAAAGAAGTTTGCTGAGTTTAAGGTTTAGGATTAATTAAGAACAGCTAGAAACCTTTTTAGGAGATAATGATCTTAAGATGCTAGGGGCAAACAGGATTTAGAAAGATAAGAAATAAACTGAGGAATGTAGCATGAGTTACAATGTAATTGCAAGTTAAGTACAGTAAATCTGGGTAGGAAACTAAAAATGTCCAACCTCTGACCTAATGCTTTTGTCAAAGTATAAAAGAGAACCTGAAGCTTGAAATAAACATGTAGTTTGGTACTTTGAGTCAGAGGCCACATCATTGTCCGCCGGATGTAGTCCCATACCATGAGTCAGAGACGACAGCATCGGCCCCTGACGTAGCTCCTTACTATGAGTCAGAGGCTACATCCATTGCCAACACCGTCCATCTCTTCAGGTTGAAGTCCTGGCTGCTGGAGCTCGACTCTGGCAGGGAGGCCTGGCGAGCTGCAATTCATGGGGTCGCAAAGAGTCAGACATGACTGAGTGACTGAACTGAACTGAGTGACTGAACTGAGCTGAATTCAGTGTTAAAATATTCATTTGTCCTTCATGTTTATGTGAAATTATTCATGTTTACAGTCTACTCAGTGTATTATCCTGGCATTTCATGCCTTTTTTTTTTTTTTTGCTTTTCCAGGGCCTAAATTCAGTTCAGTTCAGTCACTCAGTTGTGTCCGACTCTTTGCGACCCCATGAACCACAACATGCCGCCTCCCTGTCCATCACCAACTTCTGGAGTCAAATTAGAAGAGAATATAGATACAAAAAAAATGTTTCAGTACAGATGTGTCACTTTTGCTCTATTTAGCTAAAGACTTGTAGGGAAAATACTACAATCAAATCTAACTTTTAATTTAAATAACATAAATGTATTTTATTTTCAGATGGTATTTCCTGTATGCCAATTTAAATGCTATAGGTTATTTAAATATAGTAGATGACTAATTTCATTTTCAAGGATATTGGTTCCTAAAAAGAGACAATATCCACAGTGTTAACACAGACATTTCTATGTATGTATGCATATATCTACTTATCCAGTTAACATCAGTTAACTACTACATGTACTACTATCAGAAAAAATACAGGTACATGCATTCCAAATTGAACTTTCTTTAATATTCCCCAAAATACAATGACCAGGATATTTTTTCTAGTACTGATAGTGTCACAGGCTGAAGTTACTTGATAGGATAAATTAATTTTGTAGTATTTTTTTTTCAAAATGAATTTTAAGATATAGTGTAGCCCAGTTCTGACATTATCAATATTTACAAGATATCCTTAGCCAGTAATGAACTATAACTTTATCTTCATATCTTCAGTTGTACTATCAGACAATCAATCAAAGTGAGTCCCTTATGGCACCAGTATTCTATGATCAGTTTTGATACTTTGATTTTTGCTTCTGTTCTTTTCGTGACTATAATCAACAAGCAAGAAAAATATCCTTTAGTAAATAACTCTGCCATGTCTCTTCCCACAGATGCATTGCTTCAGATGCAATTTTCTCCACAAATCTGCATAAGCAAGCATACCCAAGAATAAGAACTAATTGTAAAATCATGCCTTTCAAGTAAAAGGCTTAGGTTTTCCCCTCAGTGCATGAAACAATTTAGGAAACAGTTATCATCTTTGCCAGGAAAAATGATTCTCTCCATTGCCTAACTTTATTTCATTCAAGTAATCTGGGGATAGGGTTCCTTAATATTTTAGAAGCAATCAATAGCAGCTGATATCTCTTAGCTATTCTACTCAAGAGAGCCAACTTTATCTTCATTTTATGCAGAGTCAATGTTCTCTTTAACTCTAAATTATTTATCATGTACCATTTGGGATACAGAGGAAGCCATGTTTTAGAAAATGAGGGTTATGTAAAATAAATTAAATCTGAATTATTATTCATGTATGTCTCACATAGGCCTAAGGTTTACTTTGAAGCACGATTGAGCAGCAAACAAGAACAAAGTGTTTCTTCTGGAAAAAATTTCTAAGCAGATTTTTGGACCGAAGAGATAGAACATGATTACATAAGCCTCTGCTTCTTGTGGATGCACCTACAATCCAAGGATTATTTTGTATTTGATCAGAGTAGAAAAGACATTGAGTATATTCTGATTGTGATCAGGAAAACCTAGCATGGTGCTAAAAGCGTAGTAGACACTCAAAACACTTTTGCTAAGTGAATAAATACACAAAAAATGAATACACGATTCAATCACTAGATTCACCCCACTAAGTTATTAATCGCTTTATAATGATATCACTTTTGATACATGGAAAAGACGTATTATGTATATGAAATCCAAAGCTTCATTACTGTAACTGCTATTTTATTTGGTAATATTCATGTTGTTAAATAAACTGGCAAATTGCTTTGAACTTCCTCAATGCAAGGTGCTATGTAGTCATATGTTTTAATTATTAAATCATCTCTTTAGCAAAAAATAGACTATTAAGTTTCTTAGAATTTCTCTGAAACTCTGACTCCCTTAGAATTTTCCTACTGCATTCTATAAAAGTTATAGAAATAATAAAATTAAAGTAATAATGTATACCAGAGGAAGTCATAATTAGAATGCTGTTTTAAGTCACCCATGGGTTGTATAGCCTGCTAGCTGTTTGTTGCAAGCAGAAAGTCCTCTTTTTCAAAAAATAGAGGAGAATCTGGTTTTAAGCTACAAAAAAAACAGGACTAAAAAAATAGCAATCCTTTTCAAGCTTCCCCCAATATTAACATGCATAATTAAGAAATCAGCAGTAATACAATACTATTATTGAAACTAGAGACTTACTTGGATTTCATCAGTTTTTCCACTAATGTCCTTTCATAGCCCCACCTCCTCATCATAGTAAAAAAAGTTCAGCACAAAAGTTCTTTAGTCACTCAGTCTCGCTTACTTTTCTAGTTTCACTTCTGATTCTTTCTGCTTTGTCATTTATATTCTGGTAGTACACATCGATCGGAGAAGGCAATGGCAACCCACTCCAGTACTCTTGCCTGGAAAATCCCATGGACGGAGGAGCCTGGTAGGCTGCAGTCCATGGGGTCGCTAAGAGTCGGATAGGACTGAGTGTCTTCCCTTTCACTTTTCACTTTCATGCATTGGAGAAGGAAATGGCAACCCACTCCAGTGTTCTTGCCTGGAGAATCCCAGGGACAGGGGAGCCCTGTGGGCTGCCGTCTCTGGTGTCTCACAGAGTCGGACACGACTGAAGCGACTTAGCAGCAGCAGCAGCAGCGGCACACATCAATATTCCTTAAATATATTATCGGCTTTATGCTTACATAAATTGATTAATGCAGATATATTCTTCCTGTCATTCCTCACCTGGTATATGATCATTCAGACTTGAGTTTAAGTCCAGCATCATTTCCTTCCTGAAATTTCTTCAAGTCCTTAGACTGGGCAAATATCCTACTGCTGGGCTCCAGTAACACTCAGGCCATGTGTCAATGGAAACAATTATCATATTTTATTAAAATAATCTGTTCGTGTGTCTGCTTCCCTGACCATACTGTGAATTCCCTTAGGGCAGGGGACTTATTCTTTTCTTTATCTTTATATCCTTGTGTCCATTAAAGGCATTCTGCAAGTATTGACACAATCTGGAAAAGGGAAAATAGAATTTCAAATCTACTTTCTTAGCTTTAAAACATACTTTTCCCATTATGCTCTTTTTAGTTCGTCAGTAAGATTTATTAGATGATTTGTTAAATTATAAATTATCATTGAAATAATTATAGAAGTTGTCCAATGTTTTGCTGCTTGTTATACTAGCTTTCCTTCTATTTATAAGCAACAATCAACCATTCTATTCAGTAGGAATTAGTACATCTGAGTGAGGTGTTTGTGAATATAAACAAAGATTAGGGTCTGAATCATTTATTTTCTACCCAGGCAACTCTGACAAATCTCTTATTCATCTATATAACTGATGGAACTGAAGATCTGTCTTAAGTATCAAATGAAGTAAATAATGGGAAAATTAAATAGAAACTATACAGTTTTTCACTTACAAAAGAAGTTATTGCTATTTATATTATCTGTACTCATATCACACATATAATGATATTGAATAATGGTTTATTTCAGCTGAAGTTTGGATACTTATTATAATACACTATTTTCTCAATAAAATAAATACTATATAAAGGAATCTTTCTAGAGAAAATTATTGTCACTTTTATGAAAGTGTTGTAAGACTCCTAAAAGGCTTTATTTTTGTTTTGTTTTGCTTTATTTTTCTTTTTGCAGGGTCAGACAGATTCTTTGCAGATATTCACTGAGAGAAAATATCCTATAGATGAAATTACCACAGCACTACATGGTTCCTTCTAGACAGTCTACATTTCCTATAAGTTATATAATATAGTTCTTCAGGGAGTAAAAACTATGATCATGACTTCTGGTTCCATCACATCATGGCAAATAGTGGAGAAAAAGTGGAAGCAGTATCAGATTTTATTTTCTTGGACTCCAAAATCATTGCAGAGACTGACTGCAGCCAAGAAATTCAAAGATGCTTGGCTCCTTGGATGGAAAGCTATGACAAACCTAGACAGCATATTTAAAAGCAGAGACATCACTTTGCTGAAGGAGGTCCCTATAGTCAAAGCTATGGTTTTTCCAGTAGACACATATGGATGCGAGAGTTGGACCATAAAGAAAGCTGAGCACTGAAGAAGTGATGCTTTCCAACTTTGAAAATCCTTTGGACAGCAAGAAGATCAAACCAGTCAATCCTAAAGGAAATCAACCCTGAATATTCTTTGGAAGGACTGATGCTGAAGCTGAAGCTCCAGTACTTTGGCCACCTAACACGAAGAGCCGACTCATTGGAAAAGACCCTAATGCTGGGAAAGATTGAGGACAGGAGGAAAAGAGGGCATCAGAAGATGAGGTAGATGGTTGGATGGCATCATCGACTCAATGGACCTGAATCTGAGCAGACTCTGGGAGACAGTGAAGGACAGGGAAGCCTGGAGTGCTGCAGTCCATGTGGTCCTAAAGAGTCAGACATGATTTAGCAACTGAAAAACAAAAACAAGGGACTGCAAATGCATAGAACATTATGATTTTAACTGTACCAACATAAATCTAACAAACTAAAATGACCACAGTAATAAAGATACAGTGTCATCTATCATACTGAATAAACTAATCTAAATAAATGTGATAATTAACTGACTTGAACACACATGGTAAACACTTCATGTCATTTCATTTCATTTTAAGCACACCTTAACCTTTGAGAAATTTATCCTACCCTCTCCCCTCCCCCCATCCTGCCTTATATATGTGAAAACTAATACTTCGAGAGATCTGGTAACTTGACTAAAGTCTAACAGATAGAAAACAGTGATGGTGCCGGGATTCGATTCTGTCTCCACAGTCCTTGCTCTGTTTTTTGTCTCTGTTGGATTACAAGTTCAAATTCCCCCAGTGATTTGTACATTTCTTTACTGGATGTGAGGGTTAAGGAGAGGGTTTATTCTTGATCATCTATTAAAGTGACTAAGTTACTTTCTTTAGCGCAGTTTGCTGACATTTTGTTGACACTGAACTAAAACACATTTATTTTGCATGTGATTATTGTATTAACATGAAACTATCTGGAGACCTTTGTTTCCACTGTTTACTCACAATTTTAATGCTCATCTGCATCTCTAGCCTAAAAGATCATAAATACTGAATCCTCCTAAGCTGTACCCAGCTGAAAAATATGTACCTTTGCGAGGATGAAAACATTATTTAACAACACTATATTTCCAATCATGTGTGCCATGTGACTATAAATTTAAGCCCTATAGTGTACTGGACGCATAATATTTTAAAAGTTGTCTTCCTTAGAAGTTTCTAAACAGTGTCCTTGATTTATTGACAACTTCATGAAAAGAAAATTCATGCCCTGAATGAATTGATGACTTAAACATTAACTTAAAACTGAAACATGAACAAAGTTTACATTAAAAAAAAAAAACTGTGACTGTATAATTAACTAATAATCAATAAGGAGTCAAATTCAACTAAAGACCGAAAATGGAAGTTTTGTAGGCTCTGAAAATTCTCTAGTGAACCATTTAGAAATTGGAGCATAAAACTAATTTAGATCCATAGGGGGAATTAACAGAGAGGGGACAGTAGAAATAGAAAAGTCAACTTAAAGAATATTTTTCATAGTTACCGTTGCACAAAATGTATGTATTTTAAAAACTGCATAATCATAATCAAAACAGATGTGTAAATGTAATCATTTATCATTATCTGTTCTTTTTTCCAAGTGATTATTTCTCTTCTCTCAAAAACAACATATAACTCAATACATCTGATATCAATGTATTCTTACAAAGGAATAAAAATAATAAAAATATAGGTTCCATGAGGTTTGGTGACAGTTGGTGGTAGGAGAATAAGTGTCTATTCTATTTTTTGAAATAAATTTTAAATTAGTAAAATTAATTCTACTTACAGAAAGGGGAGTGGTGATATGTCTACTGAGATGATTGCGGCCCCACAGACTATTGTTAATATTCCCCTTCAGAATTAGCCTTTTGTTTCTGGATAATGGATGACTTATAGTAACACTTCAAATATGGGAGAACCCAGAACAAACCACAGGTGAACTTGGACTCAGGCAAGCAAGAGGAGAGGGAAACTTTTTATGATGGGTAAGGGGAACCAAAAAACGTCACTCTGTGTATTTAGGTCAAAGCACTATGATCATTATGTGGAGAGCCCATCAAAATAATTCTGATAATTAGATATTAAGTAGAATTTAATATTATGATAGGGCTAATTATCTAGCTAATTTTCAGCAAAGGAATAATATATTGACAAAAGGCATAACTCATTCAACATAGTTCATCTAGTTTCATACTTCATCTATTAAGAAACTGATTCTCTTTTTTTAAGAACAATTTTTTTTTTTCTGAAGTATAAATGCTTGAGACAACACAGCGTCCTATTATTTGTGGCAGGAGTTAAGAGGCCAGGATTCTACTGCTTAATTAGACACTGATGCTGGAAAAGATTGAAGGCAGAAGGGGACAACAGAGGATGAGATGGTTAGATAGCATCACTGACCAATGGACATGAATTTGAGCAAATTCTGGGAGATGATGAAGGACAGGGAAGCCTGGCATGCTGCGGGCCATGGGATTGCAAAGAGTCGGACACGACTGAGTGACTGAGCAACAGCAGCAAATCAGCTTCATGACCTCGGGCAAGCCACTTCACCTTTTGAGCCTCAGTTTACTCTTTATGATGAAATGATGAACAATATAGGGTTATTTCTAACACTAATGTTGCATCAGCCTGTATCACTGTTTTCTGCATTTGATGGTTATTTTCAAATGTAACCTTATAGCAAATATTATAGCAATATCTGTAATATTAAATCAGATGCTAGTATATATCTATTACTATATATAATTAAGATTAAATAAATCAGCACAAATATTAAATGAAACAGAAAAGTTTCATAATCCATCCAAATTCCTAAGAGCATATGATTTGAAGAGTATGGTAAACAATTCTCATTTCTATGGTTGACAGAGAACAAATATACCAATTCCATAGGAAGATATAAATAGGTCTATCAAAAAAAATGCACTGAATTCAAGGTCATATAAGTAAGGAACATGATTTATTTTATCAGGGGAAGTTAAATAGCCCCTTTAACTGAGAGTCAGCAATTTGGAACCTATGAGCTTTCAGCAGTATCAGAAGACACAGCTGAAGGATAGGATAGAAAACTATCAATCTAGAATGTCTAAGACTCTCCAGAAGCCACTGGAACAGACTAGATAATGTCTTGACAAAATGGATGAGTTGGCCCTACATGTCCTATAATTGTGTGTGGGTTTGCTGAAACTGGCAGATATATAGCTTCCATCTTCTTCATCCTTTCTGTTGTTGATATGATTCCAGCTGTATGAAACTCATCCATCAGTGCTTCTATATCTCCTTATATTTGCATATCTGGAAGGCAGTTGTTGGGATACTAAATCAATGAAAGCTCCATGAATTTCTGTGTGGACTTGAAGTCTACCGAGATAAAATACTTCACAGTAAATTTCAAACAGATATTAAATCTAGTGCTTAAAACCATTACATACTACTAGGAAGAAAAATGTCATAATCCAAGATAGTACAGAGGGCATTACTTTCCAAATGAAGTCTCTTTGTTTTATGAGAAAAATCAAATAAGAAATGAAATTTTTTGGCTGACTCGTAAAACAGGTTTCAGTGCTAATTATATATTAGGATCTAGTTTACCCTGGCCTATAGGTTTCCTTTTACTGTTGACTTCCTAATTATTCTCATTATATTTGAGAAGCTTGAGAGTAAACCTGAATCAACTGAGACAAGTTAGGGTTAGAAAGAAGGGACAAGGAATAAACGCAGCGGCAAGTGAAATCTGGCAGAGCACAGAGACACATGGTAAGAGTGGTATATAAAATCAAGGAAGAGGCTAAAATTAATTAATTAAAGCACAGTAATTATAAGCAAGTTTAGTGTAATAGAACACCAATGACTAGCATACACTCACAAGCAGTCATTTTCAGATTCTTATATTTGTAGCTCACTTGATCCAAGTCAGTCCCAGAACATGGTCAGTCTAGAAGTGAATGTCAATAGACCATAAGTTAATATGGGTAGTTTTGAGAAAGCCAGATACTAGTAGATCATAAAGAAAAACAATCTGAACTTATTATAGTGTTCTAAACCTATGACGAATTTTCTTAGGGTAGAACCTCTACATATTTAGAGTACAATGTGAAGAAACTTAATAATCATTAATTATCCTATAATGTGCCGATATTGAAACCTATATGCAGGTCAGGAAGCAACAGTTAGAACTGGACATGAAACAACAGACTGGTTCCAAATAGGAAAAGGAGTACGTCAAGGCTGTATATTGTCACCCTGCTTATTTAACGTCTATGCAGAGTACATCATGAGAAACGCTGGACTGGAAGAAGCGCAAGCTGGAATCAAGATTGCCGGGAGATATCAATAACTTCAGATATGCAGATGACACCACCCTTATGGCAGGAAGTGAAGAGGAACTAAAAAGCCTCTTGATGAAAGTGAAAGAGGAGAGTGAACAAGTTGGCTTAAAGCTCAACATTCAGAAAATGAAGATCATGGCATCTGGTCCCATCACTTCATGGCAAATAGATGGGGAAACAGTGGAAACAGTGTCAGACTTTATTTCTCTGGGCTCCAAAATCACTGCAGATGGTGATTGCAGCCATGAAATTAAAAGACGCTTACTCCTTGGAAGGAAAGTTATGACCAACCTAGATAGCATGTTCAAAAGCAGAGACATTACCTGCTAACAAAGGTCTGTCTAGTCAACGCTATGGTTTTTCCAGTAGTCATGTATGGATGTGAGTGTTGGACTGTGAAGAAAGCTGAGCACTGAAGAATTGATGCTTTTGACCTGTGGTGTTGGAGAAGACTCTTGAAAGTCCCTTGGACTTCAAGGAGATCCAACCAGTCCATTCTAAAGGAGATCGGTCCTGGGTGTTCATTGGAAGTACTGATGTTGAAGCTGAAGCTCCAATACTTTGGCCACCTCATGCGAAGAGTTGACTCATTGGAAAAGACCCTGATGCTGGGAGGGATTGGCAGCAGGAAGAGAAGGGGACCATAGAGGATGAGATGGTTAGATGGCATCACTGACTTGATGGACATGAGTTTGGATAAACTCTGGGAGTTGGTGATGGACAGGGAGGCCTGTCATGCTACGATTCATGGGGTCGCAGAGTTGGACACAAATGAGAGACTGAACTGAACTGGCATTCAATGTACAGTTTTTAATTAAATTTTTGAAAATCAGTACTTTTTTAGTGACACAGATAAAACCTTTGTAGAAATCATTTGTTCTATTTAATTTTATATTTTAACTTGACTGAGCCACTGGATGCCAAGATATTTGGTCAACCATTATTCTGGATGTTTCTCTAAGGGTGTTTTAGATAAGTTTAACATTTAGATGGAGAGACTAAATAAAAGATTTTCCTCCCTAACATCAGTGGGTTCCATCTAATCAGTTGAAAGCCTCAATAAAACAAAAGTCTGACCTTCCCTCAAGTAAGAGATCTTTCCTACTGTCTGATTGCCATTAAGCTAGGACATCATTTCATTCTGTCTTCAGATTCAAACTGAAATGGGTCTCTATCTGGTTGACTTTTGGACTAGAACTACACTATTGGCTCTCTGGTTTTCAGGGTTTTAGACTCAGACTAGTTCTATACCATCAGCTTTCCTAGGTCTCCAACTTACTAACTGCAGACCTTGGAACTTGTCAATCTTCATACTCATGTAAGCCAATTCTTGATGGTAAATATCTTTCTTTTTATATATTGTGCAATTGGTTCAGTTTCTCTGAAGAAGTCTGACTAGTAAGCAGGGTGTTGAATTAACCAGAATAGATGGCCTTTTTGAATAATTATGTGCTAATTTTGAGAAAATATAAAAGTTATAAACAATTATTGGAAAGAAAATGGGCCCTTTGGCTGTGACAGTTTCTTAGATTTTTCTATAATGTTAATGACCTTGATACTTTTGAGGAGTTCTGGTCAAGTATTAAATATATAATAGTATGTTTCCATGGAGAAGGCAATGGCACCCCACTCCAGCACTCTTGCCTGGAAAATCCCGTGGACGGAGGAGCCTGGTGGGCCGCAGTCCATGGGGTCGCTAAGAGTCGGACACAACTGAATGACTTCACTTTCACTTTTCACTTTCATGCATTGGAGAAGGAAATGGCAACCCACTCCAGTGTTCTTGCCTGGAGAATCCCAGGGGTGGGGGACCCTCATGGGCTGCCATCTATGGGGTCGCACAGAGTCGGACACGACTGAAGCGACTTAGCAGCAGCAGCAGCAGCAGTATGTTTCCATATTGTAATTTATTTGATACATTTCTCTTGATAAGATGGGTTATGAGTTTGAGGGAGGAAGATGACAGAGGCAAAACACCATTCTCATCAAATCATTTCAAGGGTACATACTATCAACAAAATTTGACAGTTGACATTGACCTAGATCATCCGGCTGAAGTAGTGTTTGTCAGAATTCTTCACTGTAAAGTTACTCTTTCCCCTCCTTTCCATCTTTCCCTACTTCACTTTTCAGAAAGAAGTCACTTTGTGCAGCCCATACTTAATAAGTGGGTAGTTACATTCCTCCTCCTTCAGGGTGGAATATCTATACTTTGGAATTTTCTGCATGGAATATTTGTCTCTTATCCCTTACTTATTTAGTCATTCATTTATCTCAGTATGAGCACATAGATATTTATTTTATACTTTGGGTATAAAGCCAATAATGCTTTGTTTTGCTATTTCATGAAGTTTTTGTTCTATTTGCTTTTTAACATTTTCTTAATTTTTGGTATTACCAAAATTTCCAGGCTCATCTTGAATGTTTCCTCTTCCAGTCCTAGAATCAGTCATATCACCAAAGTACTTTTAAATACTATTTTATGTGATATTAATAGAGCTAATCCCAAGGTTTTTGTTTTTTTTTCCCCCCCTGTGGGGTGGGGGAGGACAGGGATAGAACATAGGCATGGGATTTTACTGATAATATATTAATTTTCTATCATTTAAGTTTCACCTTTTCTATGTCACTGGGTTTAGGTGTATCTAATGAAAATAACTCTTAGGTAGATTTGTTTTGTTTTATCTAATTAAACAATGCCTCTAGTTTGCTGAGCAAAAATAATCAACTTGTATTATATTCATTTGCCTATATGCCTGGGCTTATTTCTATAATTTTAATTTGTTTTTATCTATATTTTCTTCTTTATTTCATGCCTAACTTTTATTGAATTGGAAGAATTTTCTTTATTTCCTTTTCTCCATTCTTTAGAACTGTATTTGAAATTTTTAGTGATTGCTCTGAATTCTTAACATGAATGTTCATCTTAATGCAGTCTAAAATTAGTATCTCTCCTCTTTTCCTATGTAATTAAAGAACATTAACATACTTGATCACTTAAGTTTGATCACCTTTGTACTGTCTATATTATATTGTCTTAAATTTTACTCACTTGGAAATTTGGATCAGATTGGCAATAATTTCTTGTTCTTTTTAAAAATTACAGTTACACCAGTAACTATAAGGTAACCACCTTGACAACAACCACCACAAGTATTCTATTTAAACCATTATTTCAGAAGCCAGTGTAAGTTGAAGAGGAAGGACAAAGACAAAAATTTAAAGCACATACACATATCATGAATATGAAAAAGCAAGCCCATCCAAAAGATGGAATCAGTTTTAAAAATCATTTATCATATTTCTAAAAGTGAAATAAGAATTTTTCCCTAAATGTAGTAATCAAAACTTATCCATTCTACCTTTCTTTATTCTAGTATCCATCATTCTGCTAAAGAAATGAATAGATGTGGTTCTTATTTTATTTTATTTTTTGAATGGACAATATAGCTAAACTGGGTTTCAAGAGGACTTAACGTTACTTCTACAGAATATGAAGATGTTCAGTTGTAAAACATGGAAAATGTGCACCTTTGCCAGAGGCAAATTTGAAAATTTTACCTTTCAACAGACACAGGAGCCTAACAGCTTATTATCAACTCTTTAGAACAATAAGAGGAATGTGAGAAAAATAAAACTACGAGATGAAAAAAAAAAAATGTATGAGAATTACATGGGCTAACTTTAAAATTTCAGCTTAGCAAGCAAGGTTATTGACTAATGTTAGCAAAAATTAAAAACATATTTGAAGACTCAAGTCAGGAAGCTAAATGTTATAATACTCATGTGGCAGGTAAGCGGTGCTGTCTAGTGGAATAGGAGAGCCATCTCAAGAGAGATAATTGGGTTTATTCAGAGGTACAAAATCCAACTTCAGAGATTTTAAAAGAAGGAAATAGAATTGAAAAAAATCTCCTGACAATTTTTTTACTGGCCACTAATTTGCATCTCATATTGGAAAAGTTTAACTTCCTAAATAAGTTAGAAAATTAATACTTTAAATATAGCAAAAGCAAACAATAAAACTTTAACAATACCTTTTGTGATAGATTTTAAAGGAACACCCATGATTCCCATCTCCCTGTAAACACAACTCTTCTAATGCTGCCCCTCTGTGTCTGAGCAACACTTGTGAATTGTTTGTAACTAAATGGATGCAAAAAGGTAATAGGATATATGTGATTAAGTGTATGAGATTTCATGAGTGTTACATTCATCTTGCCAGTGTTTCTGTCTCCTTCGGAGAAGTAAGTTACCCTAAATCATACAACTGAAGGAAATAAAATCTCTCAACACCTTGAGACAGCTTGGAAGCAGATTTGTTCCCACGAGTCTCCAGATGAGAACCCAGCCCAAGTAAACACCTTGATTGTAGTCTTACAGAGGATTCCACTAAGCCATGCCTGGGCTCCTGGATTATACCACTTCAAGGCTATGTGATTTTATTTTATTATTTTAAAAATATTTTGACCATGCTATGCAGCGTATGGGATCTTCATTCCCTGAGCAGGAATAGAACCTCTGCCTCCTGCATCGGAAGCATGAAATCTTAACCACTGGACCGCCAGGCAAGTCCCAACCATGCCTGGTCTCCTGACCCATGAAAACTGTCAGAGTTGTTTAAAGCTGTTATGTTTATAGTAATTTTGTTATTTAGCAATAGAAAACTAACACTCCTATTTATGTCCAATCATAATTTGTTTATTCAATAAATATGTGCCCATGTACTGTGCTGGGAGTTGGATCCAAAGCTAAACCAAGTTTTTAAGGCCTGATGAGTCAGACATTCACGATTTTATGCATGAATTTGGAGGAAATACAGGATCCTGCTGGAGCTACAGAAGGCTTTCTGGAAGAAATGGTATCTAATATGAGATTTAAAATATGAATATAAATTTTATAGGTGAAAAGAAGAATGTTTCGGAAAGAGACAACTCATGCAATGCTCGGGATGAAACTAGATTGATTTAATAGTTTAAAACTGTGGGTGTGTGTTTTTTAGAGGTGGGAGGTAGCAAAAGATTAGGCTGAAAAAGCATGTAGGTTTATGCAGATTTGTTTTTATAAATCATCTTTCAGAGTTTGGCCTGTGTCCTAGTAAGCTAATGTTTTCCTTTAGATATATATGTCAAATGGTATTTTATCTTCACTTATTAAAGATTTTGTATCATGGAAAACAGCAGGGGTTGTTTTTTTTTTAATCATTCTGGTCTCAGTTCATCCCTTCTCCAACTTCTTTACATGAAGTAACTACGATAATTTGCTGGAGTGAATGGCAGCAATAGCGTTGCAGAACTTGCCTCTAATATCATGGTTGTTATTCATGCAAACTGCAATATTAAGAACTCCAGAGAATTTTAGTTGTATACAGCAATGTTTCTCAAATAACAATATGTGTAAGAACTACCCAGGGAATATTTTTTAAGAGCAGGTTCCAATTCAGTAAGTCTGGAAAAGGCCTTCTGAATTTCTAACAGGCTCTAACGTGATGCTGATGTCTCAAGACCACCCTTGCAATAGCACAAAATGTCAGTCATAATGTGCCTAGAGTACTCTGCAGTTGGCTAGTAGGTTGGCTCACCATTAGAGTATCTGGGGAAGCATTAATTTGACAATCTCAGGTGTAGTCACAAAAATGTATTAAGACTCAATAAAGAATGGCCAGAGATTTTTAAAATATGAAGGAATGCTTTTGAACCATTTTAAATAAAAATAGTTTTAGTGTACCCATTTTCAGTTCCTTAGATTGTATACTACATTATATTATATACTCCATGATTAACATGGAGTTTAGTACTTTGTGAGTATCAGTTTTCAGTTTGATACTGGGCCTCTATCATCTCTGAAATCCCAGGCAGAACCCTAAGATGAGAAAAATAAAGTTGAATTTGTGACTATATAGAGAGGAAAGTTTATCCCTGGAAATAAAGAAGAAAAATGTAGATCCCTAGTCCCCTCCCTATATAAAATTAAAGGCCTGAGTCTTCTGCAATTGCTTTCTTCCTACTCCTGGCCCAAGTGACCTGGGCTCTCAGTTCTAGCCAGCTCTCACAACTACCAGATAGCCCCCACACTCCCAAGATCTCTCTCCAGATTCACTTTTTCATTATTTCACAGTGTTATTCTCTATTAAGGTTATCTTGACAAAAAAAAAAATCAAAATGAAAATATGTCTCTATAAAATCACTGTAATAACTCTTGGTTTCATTAGGAAGCAGAATTGGAGGCAGAAATTTGCATACTGGAAGTTTATTGGGAAGTGCTATTAAAATCAACAGCTTTGGGAATGTGGAGGCAGTAAGACTGAGCCCAGGAAAAGAGTAGGCTGTGATACAGTCCCAACAAAGGCCTCAACTAATGCCATGTAACGTTCTGGAGCTGGGATGGTACTGTAAAGTTGTTTCAAATTGAAGCAATGAACCAGCTTGTAAAATCCCCTCATAGAACAGTGATTATATTCAGATGGGAAGGGGGACATATTATTAGATGAAGCACATCTTTTCAGCCAAGAGTAAATATCAGGAGAGACTAATCAGCCACCAGCAGGAAAATACACAGCAGCTGGGGAAATAAGTCTTTTCATCTTGAAGGAGGGTTAGATACACTTCACAATGGAGTATCCACTATGACCCTTTCCATAAAAAAAATTGGTATGTTAAGACCCTTAAATGACTTAATACAGGAATGCAAAAAGATCCCCTGAAGAAGGGAAAGGCTACCCACTCCTGTATTTTGGCCTGGAGAATTCCATGGACTATACAGTTCTTGGGGTCACAAAGAGTCAGACACCAATGAGCAACTTTCACTTTCACTTTATAAGGGAAAAGAATCTGAAAAAATATATGTATATAAATGAATAACTTTGCTGAAACAAATACAACACTGTAAATCAAATATATTTCAATAAAAAATGTAAAAAACAATGAAGCCATTTCCTACTCTATCATATATGGAGTATGGGATATGAGAATCTCTCAAACTATTCAGGGAAGAACTTCTAAACCCACATTGGTGATGGACCGTGGCTTTGATTTTTGACTTTCTCTATTATTTCAAATCTTTCATGAACAGATACATGATTTTATCACACATGACCAGTACATAACCTGCACCAAGACAGTTGAACATTTCCAATATACTTTATTTAGTATGATATGTCCGCTGATCACAAGCTTAAGTGTTGTAGCAACATCAACCCATTATAAGTATTTGTAAAAGTTTACTCTCCACTTCTGTACTTATCAAGGATGGCTCACTGAGGGGTAATGGAATTTGTCTGCTATTCAGACTCACACTGTGGTTTGTGAAACCTAGTTTTAAGTGGTCATATGGTTCCCATCTTTCAAGAAATTTAAAAAACAATCTAAAGAACAGACAAAACACCAACAATAAAATGTATAGCAATAATACTGTAATTACTGCTTTGAGTAGGAAAATAGATACATAAGATTTTTCTCACTTCTTACCTCAGTTTTAAGGCTCAATGAACTGAAACGCGTCTGTTTTAAGTCCAAGCCTTTTCTAGGTTATTTTAACTTTGGTCTCTATCAGGAAAGGACATTTGTAGTCAGTGCCCCGGTTTCATGAAGGTGATATTCCTTTAGCTGCTTTTTAAACTTTATAACATCCTTCATACTTAGAGGACATTTTTAGACCCACACTGTGCTCTTTCTGAATCAAACACCCTGAGAAAAGGTCTCTTTTCAAAGGTTACTCCTGATAAATTTCAGACAGCCTCCTGTCACAGAGTGTCATTCTAAAGTTAAGCTGCTGCAAGTTCAAAAAGGCGTGAAAAAAATTGCTAGACAGGTCTCTTACATGTGCGGTGCAGTTCTTATCAGCCTTCTGAATAACATAACTGCTTTGACAATCTACTTGGAGTTGAGATGAGTAGCAACATTGTTCTAACTTACAGGGAATCAGCTGCCCATTGCAGGAAGAATTTCTTGTAATTTCTTATTTCTGCAGTTACATTCCAAAATATAACATGCATTTTAATAGGCATTCTTTATTTGCCTGCTATCCATGAAGAAAACACAATTTCATTTCCACTTTGAACTCTAATCATCAGACTATCAAAACAGAGCCTCTGAGATTAACTAATTGACTTTGGAGATGTACAGCTTCTGGAATCAGATTAGTTCAGTCACTCAGTCATGTCCGACTCTTTGCGACCCCATGAATAACAGCACGCCAGGCCTCCCTGTCCATCACCATCTCCCGGAGTTCACTCAGACTCACGTCCATCGAGTCCGTGATGCCATCCAGCCATCTCATCCTCTGTCGTCCCCTTCTCCTCCTGCCCCCAATCCCTCCCTGCATCAGAGTCTTTTCCAATGAGTCAACTCTTCGCATGAGGTGGCCAAAGTACTGGAGTTTCAGCTTCAGCATCATTCCTTCCAAAGAAATCCCAAGGTTGATCTCCTTCAGAATGGACTGGTTGGATCTCCTTGCAGTCCAAGGGACTCTCAAGAGTCTTCTCCAACACCACAGGTCAAAAGCATCAATTCTTCAGCGCTCAGCCTTCTTCACAGTCCAACTCTCACATCCATACATGACCACAGGAAAAACCATAGCCTTGACTAGATAGACCTTTGTTGCAAAGTAATGTCTCTGCTTTTGAATATACTATCTAGGTCGGTCATAACTTTTCTTCCAAGGAGTAAGCGTCTTTTAATTTCATGGCTGCAGTCACCATCTGCAGTGATTTTGGAGCCCCCCAAAATCAAGTCTGACACCGTTTCTACTGTTTCCCCATCTATTTCCCATGAAGTGATGGGACCGGATGCCATGATCTTCGTTTTCTGAATGCTGAGCTTTAAGCCAACTTTTTCACTCTCCACTTTCACGTTCATCAAGAGGCTTTTTAGTTCTTCTTCACTTCCTGCCATAAGGGTGGTGTCATCTGCATATCTGAGGTTATTGATATTTCTCCCAGCAACCTTGATTCCAGCTTGTGTTTCTTCCAGTCCAGGGTTTCTCATGATGTAATCTGCATATAAGTTAAATAAGCAGAGTGACAATATACAGCCTTGACGTACTCCTTTTCCTCTTTGGAACCAGTCTATTGTTCCATGTCCAGTTCTAACTGTTGCTTCCTGACCTGCATACATATTTCTCAAGAGGCAGGTCAGGTGGTCTGGTATTCCCATCTCTTTCAGAATTTTCCACAGTTTATTGTGATCCACACAGTCAAAGGCTTTGGCATAGTCAAGAAAGCAGAAATAGATGTTTTTCTGGAACTTTCTTGCTTTTTCCATGATCCAGCGGATGTTGGCAATTTGATCTCTGGTTCCTCTGCCTTTTCTAAAACCAGCTTGAACATCAGGGAGTTCACATTTCATGTATTGCTGAAGCCTGGCTTGGAGAATTTTGAGCATTTCTTTACTAGCATGTGAGATGAGTGCAATTGTGCGGTAGTTTGAGCATTCTTTGGCATTGCCTTTCTTTGGGATTGGAATGAAAACGGACCTTTTCCAGTCCTGTGGCCACTGCTGAGTTTTCCAAATTTGCTGGCATATTGAGTGCAGCCTTTTCACAGTGTCATCTTTCAGGATTTGAAACAGCTCAACTGGAATTCCATCACCTCCACTAGCTTTGTTTGTAGTGATGCTTTCTAAGGCCCACTTGACTTCACATTCCAAGATGTCTGGCTCTAGATTAGTGATCACATCATCATGATTATCTGGGTCATAAAGATCGTTTTTGTACAGTTCTTCCGTGTATTCTTGCCACCTCTTCTTAATATTTTCTGCTTCTGTTAGGTCCATACCATTTCTGTCCTTTATCAAGCCCATCTTTGCATGAAATGTTCCCTTGGTATCTCTAATTTTCTTGAAAAGATCTCTAGTCTTTCCCATTCTGTTGTCTTCCTCTATTTCTTTGCATTGATCGCTGAGGAAGGCTTTCTTATCTCTTCTTGCTATTCTTTGGAACTCTGCATTCAGATGCTTATATCTTTCCTTTTCTCCTTTGCTTTTCACCTCTCTTTTTTTCACAGCTATTTGCAAGGCCTCCCCAGGCAGCCATTTTGCTTGTTTGCATTTCTTTTCCATGGGGATGGTCTTGATCCCTGTCTCCTGTACAATGTCACGAACCTCATTCCATAGTTCATCAGGCACTCTATCTATCAGATCTAGGCCCTTAAATCTATTTCTCACTTCCACTGTATAATCATAAGGGATTTGATTTAGGTCATTCTGGATTAGGGAACATGATTTCTGGAAATTCTTTACATGTTAAAACTCTACTCTAAACCATGATGAAGAGCTTCTGATGGAAAATATGTTCCCCCTAATGCCAAACAGGGCTCAACTAAACCAGGAAAGAGTAGCAGAGGGTTGTACTACATACATAAGGTGGTTGAATATATTCTTATTCCATGAACTAGTGATCATTATCATGGCTTCTTATATATTTCAATAGAGTGGAAATTGATCTTAAAAAAAAAAACAAAGGATGTTACAAATCAACTAAAGGCATCATCATAATCACCATTATTGTACAAGTTCTTACCATGTGCCAGTTACTATTCAAAGTACTCATCTAATCTTCCTAATAAATCTATGACATAAATATACTCAGGCAAATTTTCATATACATATATCATAAGTTCACATATTTCTATTACATTAGAATGACTATTACTGAAAATTGTATTTATTTCCCATTACAAAAGCAACTTCTTAGATAATTAAGTTATTCAGCATTAAAATAAGAACCGCCTCAAACTTAGGGAACTTGAAAGAAAGATGACAGTCATTTAAGCCCACGCTGCAATGTAAGATGTACTTATGTTGTTTGCTTTGAATGTCAGCACCAGCCAGATAGTAATGTATGATGAATTTTGTTTAAATCCTACACACACAGTCATGGACTTTCTAAAGAAAAACCTCATTTAGCTGCATGCTGTGAGCCTCTCACTATAACTGTTAGGTTTGCTTGGACATAATTAGCAAACCAATATGATAAATATGACTTTTAAAGTTGATTAAAGTTGATTATTCCCTTAAAATTCCAGAAAATGTAACCATTCTAAAAGATTACTGATATATTACTGATAGATGTTTAAGAGAGATGTATACAGTTTTATTCTATAGTGATCAAAAAATGGGCAAGGTAGATCTTCCTTTTCAACCTACTTTTCAGTCTACTAATTTTTTTTTCCCCCAGACTTCTTGGGTCAAAGTATTTCTAGACTCACACACAACTGCTGAAATTCTGATAAAGAATTTATCAGAATTCTGAACTGACTGAAATGCTTAAATGACTGATAAAGTTTTTTCTTATGCATGCTTCCAGAACCATCTGAAGAAGGAAATGTCCTAATGTGCTTCCCTAAATCTACTAAAACTAACTGATGGAGCAGCTTCAGATTTAAGAGTTAATCAAACTGGAGCACCATCTGCTGGAAGGTAATTGAGGCTGGTATGAGTGCACTGAATTCTCTAATAGTAAAATATGAGGATGAAAAATCAAATTGCTTCTATATTTAATGCAAAGATTTCACCTGACACTCCTACTCATCTTCAAAATGTGCAATAGCAATGCGGAAAAAGCAGTAATTTTCAGGCTAAAACATCTTAAAAAATGGATTTATCTGGCACATGTTAATTGTGCCAACAGAGGCTCTAGTGGCTAAATGGATTCAATGACTTAATTATAATCTGCTTCCTTGATTGTTCAATCAATGGAGGCATATTAGTCTCTGGGTTAGCCAGTAATATTCAAGGTACTCTGTTAAATAGGAAAGCTAAGAAAATGGATCTATAGTATCATTATTGTTAGACACTAAATTACAAGGTGTATCTGTAAAGTGCAAGAGGAGAACAGATAAAGAAGAGGGATTGTAGCACTAATGATAAATTCATTGAGGAATTAATATTGGGTTTATTCCGTAGAGGCAGGATTCTATTAAACAAGGGTAAAGAGAGGAAACTACAACATTGAACAAGTTGTCATATTTGACAAGTCAGACAAAATCTAAATAAATCTCTCTTCTGATTCCAAAATCTATAATCTATCCAACAATTCATGAATTTGAGAGGCATGCTCCCTCTAGTTGAAAAATATGGCAGATAGAGTTAACTGAAGTCTGGACATATCATGATGTCCATTTGAGACCTTTTAGAACACTTTGCTCAAACTACCGCACAATTGCACTCATCTCACATGCTAGTAAAGTAATGCTTAAAATTCTCCAAGCCAGCCTTCAACAATACATGAACCATGATCTTCCAGATGTTCAAGCTGGTTTTAGAAAAGTGTCAGGAGCCGCATTAGGCATTACTGACAAAATAGAGGCACGGCCCTAAACCCCTCCCTTTGTTCCATAGGCATGGACCTGGAATGAAGGAGTTTGGCTTTGTGATTCTGATTTGTTTTTTCCTTTCCTTGGCTGAGTTGACTTGAGAGAATATTAAGGTGCTTACTGTTTTTGAGAGGAGCATGAGAAGGCATAAAGCCTTCTGCAGCTGTGCTCAAAGAATAATTCATAAAGTTAATCACTGACATTTGTTCAAGGACTTTTACAAAAAAGTGTTCCAGGGTGAGCACACAGGCCGCAGCTTGAGGTCATGGGAGGGATTGCTATCTGAAGCTCATTTGTGAGAAAAGTGTTTTAATTTGCTGAATTTAGGGCTTAGGAATAATTAAAATAGTTAGAAGCTAAAGATTTAAGGATTGCTGTAATGTACAATATTCTACTATAGCTTATAGAAAGTAGGGACTTTAGAGATATTATTAGCTAGAAGCCCTTTCTAAGAAATAGTGAGCTTAGGATACTAGGGGCAAACAGGACTTAGAAAGATAAGAAACAAACTGAAGAATGTGGTATGCAGCCCAGACATTAGCATGAGTTACAGTGTTTCACAAGGACACATGAGAAAAAGTAGATAAGAGAATCACTGAGGAAGGAACTCCTATTGAGGGGCAACAGTGATTTTTGAAAAATAAATAAATAGACCCAGAAAAATAAATCTGGGTCAGTGGGAACTAAAAATATCAAATCTCTGACCTAATGCTTTTGTAAAAGTATAAAAGAGAATCATAAGCTTGAAATAAATAGGCAGTCCAAAAAAGACTGAGAGGCTGCTTCAGTTTCTCGCCGACACCGCTCACACCTTCAGGTTGAATCCCTGGCTGCTGGAGCTGGACTCTGGCAGAAAAGGCAGAGGAACCAGAGATCAAATTGCCAATTGGATCATCAACAAAGCAAGAGAGTTCCAGAAAAACATCTATTTCTGCTTTATTGAATATGCCAAGCCTTTGACTGTATGGATCACAATAAACTGTGGAAAATTCTGAAAGAGATGGGCATACCAGACCACCTGATCCACATCTTGAGAAACCTGTATGCAGGTCAGGAAGCAACAGTTAGAATTGGACATGGAACAACAGACTGGTTCCAGTTAGGAAAAGGAGTATGTCAAGGCTGCATATTGTTACCCTGCTAATTTAACTTATATGCAGAGTAAGCACAAGGTAGAATCAAGATTGCCGGGAGAAATATCAATAACCTCAGATATGGAGATGACATCACCCTTATGGCGGAAAGTGAAGAGGAACTGAAAAGCCTCTTGATGCAAGTGAAAGAGGAGAGTGAAAAAGTTGGCTTAAAGCTCAACATTCAGAAAATGAAGATCGTGGCGTCGGATCCCATCACTTCATGGCAAATAGATGGGGAAACAGTGGAAACAGTGGCTGACTTTATTTTGGTGGGCTCCAAAATCACTGCAGATGGTGATTGCAGCCATGAAATTAAAAGACCCTTACTCTTTGGAAGGAAAGTTATGACCAACCTAGACAGCATATTAAAAAGCAAAGATATTACTTTGTCAACAAAGTTCAGTCTAGTCAAGATTATTTTTTTCCAGTAGTCATGTATGGATGTGAGAGTTGGACTACAAAGAAAGCTGAGCACAGAAGAATTGATGCTTTTGAACTGTAGTGTTGGACAAGACTCTTTTAGAGTTCCTTAGACTGCAAGGAGATCCAACCAGTCCATCCTAAAGGAGATCGGTCCTGGTTTTTCATTGAAAGGACTGATGTTGAAGCTGAAACTCCAGTACTTTGGCCACCCGATGTGAAGAGCTGACTCATTTGAAAAGACCCTGATGTTGGGAAAGATTGAAGGCAGGAGGAGAAGGGGACGACAGAGAATGAGATGGTTGGATGGCATCACCGACTCAATGGACATGAGTTTGGGTGAACTCCGGAGTTGGTGATGGACAAGGAGGTCCGGCATCCTGCGGTTCATGGGGTTGCAAAGAGTTGGACACGACTGAGCAACTGAACTGAACTGAGAACACTTTCTCTAAACCTTTACATGGTTATACAAAATACAGTAAAGGACAAGGAAGCCTGGTGTGCTGCAGTTCACAGGATCACAAAGAGTCAGACATGACTTAGCAACTGAACAACTACAAACATTTATATGAATGCATGTGTGTGTATGTACATATAGATGTACACATGAACATACTCCTGAACATACCCAAATATTAGAAGTTCTTAGAGTGTAACCAATAAAATCAAAGTACATGAGAGTCCATAGAGCATGATTGCATTAATATAAAATTATTTATATAAACATCTTCCCAACCCAGGGATCGAACCCTGGTCTCCTGCATTCCAGGCAGACACTTTAACCTCTGAGCCACCAGGGAAGTCCAAACAAAAAAATACATGTTTGTATAAATATAAACATATTTCTGTAAAGATACAAAAAAAAAAAAACAAAAAAAAAAACCCTGGTAACAGCCATTATCTTTGGAGAGAGAAAATAGTAAGCATATTGAATAGAGATTTTCAATTTTATACTGCACTAGTTGATTTTGTTGACATGTTCCCATATTGCTTTTATACTTAAAAATCTAGTTTAAAGCTAGATACTAACATTTTCACAACAACAAAGATATTCAAAAATATGTAGAATGTGAATGTCACGATACATATTTCCTGTGTCGTTTGAAAATGACCCAGTCATAAGAGCTCTAGAATGATCTAATTGAGAGTCTTCTTCATCATCTTTAATTCCTCCTTCTCTGTGAACATTTGCCACATAGCTGTGACTGATGGTAAGGTGACTTTGAGACTTCAGCAAAAAGGAACAGTTTTCATTTGCTTTCTCTTATGATTATGAGCTCATGGAGAGTTACAAAGTGCAAAATGAAGGGGAAGTATTCTGTTTGACAGCAGTGAGTAACAATAAGCTGTCATCCTTTAAAAGGAATTCAGTAAATATTTCTTTAAAGTAGCTTCTCTAATAACTCACACAGTAATGGAAAGGAACATGATGCCTCAACTTTTTGCTACCCTTCAACTGGGTGACAAGGAATCTGACAGAAATAGGCCTCTCACACTAGCCCAGAAAATGAAAGAAATTGTTCATTGATTTCTTCTACTCCATTCTACAAAAGGCTTTAACTCTGACTATTTTGTTTATATCTATCGTCTGTAGACCATTCAATGAGCAAAGGCATTTGAATGAGTTTTCAGTTTATAAATGTTACTCTGCTTTCAAGTATCCGCTGCATCGTCTTCTCATGCCATAGTATTTTCTCTGAGGTGGATATCTTCTTTGAGGTTAGAGCAAGTGATAAGTCTCTGGGACTGATTAGTGCTCAGAAGTTGAGACATATTTTATTAAGGCATTAAAGTCAAACTCAGAGAGATTAACAAGTTAAAAATGTGCAATTTGACCTGAGTGACACAAATTATTTATAATAAATTTCATTGGATTTACATAAGAGAACAGTAAGAACTATTTGGAAAGATGGTTCGTTTTCCTAGTTTTCACTGAAAATAAAGTGAAAAAGAAAAAAAGAAAAGAAAGGCCCATAGACATTTAACTTCCTTGTCAACTAGCAGGGATTAGAGTTACAAAAAGTATTTCATATACATATCCTGTCATTCTGATCTAAGAAAGTATAAGCAAGTAATTTCTCTACCTCTATTGGTTGAAAAAGTTAATCCTATATAGGGGACCAGAATAATTTATTTCATTACATATACTCAGTACTCTTTATATTTTACTTGTTTGGCAGGCTTTGTATTTGTCAGCTAGGAGGTTAGGGAAAATGGTAAAAAAAAAAAAAAAAAGTCTACACACCATAAGATTAAATCACTTTCATGCCAAAAAAATGACCAGTTGTCCTTAATAAGATGGCCAGAATTTCAGTTAAAGAGAAAAATGTAGTAAAATTCTAAAAAAGGGAAGTAATGGGAAAATGTAAGCAGTTGAAGTTTGTTTACCAGTAATGCTGCCTCATTGAGCATCAACCCTGTGTGCTTTAACACTAAAGTCATCAGTTCTACTACTTGTCATCTTCTTGTATTTTTTTGTGGAGGAGGTGAAGTAGAAAAGAATAGCCTTATTGCTTTGCCAGACAAAATGGACATGGTGGGCTCATGCCTCTCAAAACTGTGTGTCCCAATCTTACTGTCTTTTAATCAAGGACTCCACAGTTTATAAAACCCACATGAATCGTCTTTTCCTTCTTCTATTAAGGATTATTTTGAAGAACATAATTGAACATTAAAAGAGTTAATGTGTTCTAAATATGCTGGTGACTTAAAAGTACCCATCAAGTTAATGTTTCCAAGTAGAAGGGATTACAGTACATGAAACTGTCAAGTTCATAGGTGTCAAAAGTAACAAATGCTTTCAAAACCCTCTAAAGGAAAAGAATGCACCCAAAGCTGACCAGTTTCATTCTATGAGATATATATCTGGTTTTGTACCCATTGCAGTTATAAAACATACAGAAATCCCATACTTCAAAGAGCAATATTATGTTTTCTAGGGTTTCTTCATGATATAAGCTAAAAACAAAATGAGCAATCTTTTTTTTCCCCTTAGGTGAATAATTTATTTGAGGGACTCTAAAATAACTCAAAAATAGTCAAATCAACTTTACTCACACTTTTAAAAGAAAGAAAATGTCCTTTTTACAGAATCCAGGCATAGAAAGATTTTGCTCAAAAGCACATTTTTCTTTAATGTTATAAACTGAGAAGCAATAGTTTAACATAGTATCAATTTTCTGATGCTATCTTTTGGATAAATAAATACTACTTTCCTATTGATTTCAGAGCAACTTTATACATAGATACACTAATGATAAAGACCTTAGTCTGTTAGAAAAAGTATAAGTTCAAAGGTGTGACCTTGCATCTGCAACAATTCAGTTGGAATTTTCACCAACAGCAGTGAACAGTCATCCTGAGAAAGTTATTAAAAATATTCTTTCAGATTTGAAAATAAAATGGGCAGATATATATAAAACAAATTTATAACACAAAAAGCAATGGCAAAGACTGTAGTGTCCTTGCATTAAAATACAAAGAAGCACCATTGATACAATTTAATAAATGTCCCACTCTATAATGTTGGAACATGAAAAAAAGAGTAGATCAACTAATCTATTTCATTAGTGCATAAGGAAGAAATTCCAGGCCTAAGAGGTAATGTGAGTTGTCCATGGCTACTTAGAGGCAGTCAGTGGTAAATCTGGGCTAAGTACAGAATTTCTAAGTATACCATTATACCTTCCCCTTAAATTAGTTAGCATAATCCTAACACAGGCTCAGTCAGTGCACTTAAAAGATCTGAAAATGTAAAGGCGCTTGTATTCAGTACAAGTATACTTATGGCTCATACAACAGACCTAAGTGGATGTACCTTCTTAGTAGGAAATCTCTGGTTAACACAATAATTCTGGTACCCAGGCTGCCTGAAGCTCTGGGGCTTTCCCAGAGTTGCCTTGGTTGTATCATTTCCTTCCTAATTGTCTAGAAGAGGGAAATAGCATGGAAGAAAACATGTAGGAAGCACATTTTGTGGGACAGGGCCAGAAATGACAGCCATCACTTTTGATCACGTTCCAACGGCTAGCACCTAGTCCTTGACAGCAGGAAAGGCTCAGGAACATTCCCAGTTCCTAAGTCTATTTGCCTAGAAGAAAAAGAAAAATTCTGGTGAATATCTAGTAGTTATTACTTCATGTTATCAGGTACAAGACACTAATCTTCACAGATAATTTAGAAAAGAAATCATTCATTCCAGCCCTGAGTTCTATAAATAAGAGATAATGTATAAATAAAAATATATTTAGTAAGTAAGTGTAGATAAATAAAATCTGGTAATCTCTAACACAACACACTAGTACTTCATGACATACAGGGCCTTAATCTTCAAGGTGCCCTAGTTAAAAGCATCCAGCAGCCCATCCCCAAAATCTATGTCAAAGAGGTATGTGGATAGCTGCTCCAGGGTTATTTTCCCCAACCATCAAATCCTTGGTGATATCAGTAAGAGTGGCTTCTGCATGCCTGGTTTGAATGGAGGAGCTCACTCTCCTATTCTTTGCTGACCTTCACACACACCTTCGCTTCCAGTTAAACACACAGGTACTGGGGAAATAAGATCATTATGGCCACTTTAAAAATGAATTAACTACTTTATTCAGAGAATATGACGATTTATATGCTATTTATACGTTTTACAAATGTGAAAATACACTTTGGAGAAATCACTTGAACTAGGTTCACAAGGGCATTTAATTTTAAACTCAAAGATAAAAGTTTCTTTGTAGATAGATTTTTTTAAATTGTCAACTAATGCAGATAAAATAAATTCATTAATACTTTCATATTAGGATACATATTTTTTAAAACATATATATTTTCTTCTATCTCATGGTCTTCATCCCATTAAGAAAACCAAGCTATTGCTTGAGGTTACTGAAGGGATGTGAGAGAAAACAAAGAAATAAAGACTGTCTTTGAATTTTTAAATGCTGGAACTTAGAAATTAAAAGCACTGAAAGCATAGGCAATAAATCTGGAAGAGTACAACATAAATAAGAAGAGGATTATCACACTTGAAGAGCGCAAGCTGAATCCCCTATCTGAAGCAAGGAGAAAAGGAGGAGGAGACACCATGAGTTTCCCTGAATGAGGGACTCCCCTGGACTCTGCTTCCTGCGTCAAGCACAAGGGAAAAGCTAGAATGAACAACACAGAAAACAGCAAGTTACTTGCCTGTATTGTTATTTCAGCCTTCCTGTTCGGGATATAATTGTACATCACTGTCATTCTTAACTTGCAGCTCACTGCTAAATAATGATGTTAATCCCCACTTCAAATACTTAGTGTTGTTTGAGATATCCTCCTTTGAGAAATTCCTCTTATACTCTGCTTATTTTTAAAATCTGGCTTTTCTTATTAACTTGTAGGAGTTTTTTTTTTCTTTCTTACAGTTTTATTGAGATATAATTGATGCTGCAATGTATAACATTGTGTATACCACAATGATTTATATATATTGTGAGATGACTACTACAATAAGTTAACATCCATCATCTCATGTAGATAAAAAAGATTTTCCTTATGAGAACTTTTAAAATCTACTTTCTTGGTAACATTGAATATCATACAGCAGTATTAGCTATAATCATCATGCTGTACATTACATTCCCAGTACTTACTTATAACTGGAAGTCTGTAGTTTTTGAACACCTTTAGTCAACGTGGGAGGTTTTATATATTATATAAAATTTATTTATTTTTATTATAATACTATATATTTAAAATATATATTTCATATACTTTGGATAATAGTTGCCAGAAATATGTATTGCAACTATTTTCCACATCTGTAGCTTGACTTTTATTCAAAATGTTGTCTTTTGATAAGCAGAAATTCATAATTTTAAAATGGTCCAAATTTATCACTATTTTATTGTCAGTGCTTGTTATATTTTTATAAAAAATATCTTATTTGCTCAAGTTAATAAAGATATTCTCTTATGTTTTTCATAGAGTACTTATTGTTTCACCTTTCAAATCAAAGTATTTTATCTACTCATACATTTTTATATGTAGTATGAGGAGTGACTTTTTTCTATAATATGTAGACATTCATTTGATCCTCAGTGAATTATTAATAAACATTCCTTCCACATTGAATTGCAATATTGAACTTATATTGCTGTCTATTTGGGAATCTCTTTTTTGAGAGTTTTTTTTACTTGTTTTATATTTCTTGTTTTACTCTATTTGCACCAATAACTGTACTTCTAAATTACTATAATTTTATAGTAAGTCTTCCTACTTAGCAGGCTGTTTTCCAGCTATCATCTTTTCCTCTTTCTCATCCTCATTCTTAAGACTGCCTTAGCTATTCCATATAACTTTTCATGTAAAACATTCCATAGTATTATGGGATAATATTCTATAATAGATTTCTATTTATATCCCATCTAAAATTTCATTTAAATTTTAGAATAAACTTGCTAATTTCAGCAAGAACCCTATGATTTTGATTCCAATTATATAACCCCCTGAAACCTCAAAGTCTAGTAAGTCTCTTCTTTTGTATTGAAGGGCAAATTGATTATGTATCTGAGATAGGAACCTCTCTCTACAGGGACTTTTTGAGACAATAAGATAAGACTCTGTTTTTCAGATACTTTCAGCAGAGCTCCCACACTGCCTCGGAACTTAGCAAGTGCTCCACAGTGGAAGCTAGCTCTGATTTTGAGACTATATCCAGAATTGGCAAATATCCACAGTGAGGAAAAGGGCCAGCAATCAGCTCACCTCAGAAAGGCTCTCTTTCAGAATTAAAGTTCATCACAGTTTCCTCAGCTTTCGTATCTTAAAAAGGATTATTTTGTAATACATCTCACCTTTTTTTTTTTTAATACTTTCACAGTTAGAACATTGGTTTCATGATATCTACTTCATATAAGTAAAAAATGGAAGGCCGTTTCTATATGGATTCTTGAAGAAAAGATGCTATCTTGGAAAAGATCTCCTTTCTACCCTTATTGCCCACCTCTGTAGACCTAACATTTATACAAGCAATACAATATGAGGAAGACACACCCCAAATTGTTTTGTAACAGTTTCTGCTGCCTAAATGCCAGAGGTACTTGAGATAGAAATTAAGGTGATTTATAGTAAAGAATTAAAGCTATATGTTTTGGTAACCTAAAATTTTTGGACTAATATAGGTACATATTAATTAAATTTAGTCAAATTTTAAAACAAACAATTTAAAAAGGCTTCAAAACCACATTATAAGAGAAATTTCTCTCAGAGAGCTCATTCAGAGACTGAAATGGACAAGTGATATTCTGGCATCAGCTACCGGATCTGTATATATTTATACATTTTATGGATTAGATGAAGATTTTATTACTTGAGAATTACACATAGCAAAATTCAGTGGGCTAATAAGTATGCCTCAGGCACAACAGAACAATAAAAGGAGGTAAAAAATAATTGAGACCAGTCTCTGCTTAACAAATGGATGAGGTGATCATGTTTTGAACCCATACCCTTGAGTATCAGTTCAGTTCAGTTGCTCAGTCGTGTCCGACTCTTTGAGACCCCATGAATCGCAGCACGCCAGGCCTCCCTGTCCATCACTAACTCCCGGAGTTCATTCAGACTCATGTCCATCGAGTCCGTGATGACATCCAGCCATCTCATCCTCTGTCGTCCCCTTCTCCTCCTGCTCCCAATCCTTCCCAGCATCAGGGTCTTTTCCATTGGGTCAACGCTTCGCATGAGGTGGCCAAAGTACTGGAGTTTCAGCTTTAGCATCATTACTTCCAAAGAAATCTCAAGGCTGATCTCCTTCAGAATGGACTGCTTGGATCTCCTTGCAGTCCAAGGGACTCTCAAGAGTATAGCTTCAATAATATATATATAGCATGTATATATGTACTGCTTCAATAATTCTCAAGTATAGCTTTAATAATTATCACATAAATTTACCTACATTTCAAGTCTGATTTATGAAGAGCCCAGGTTGGAATGTGAGAAACAAAGGGTAATTTTAAAGCATTAACTCACAGAATGAGGCTTCATAAATATTTATGGGCCTACTAAACTTAAGGTATTATTCTATAAACTTTTAGAAAAGGGAAAAGCATATGATGCCCAGACCCAGATATTACTGGTTTAGAAGAGAAGAGAAAGAGGCATGAGAAGCAAACTTACAATTTAACATATCTTAAAGCACTTTTAGAAAAGGCAGATGAACCAGAGATCAAATTGCCAACATCCGCTGGATCATCAAAACAGCAAGAGAGTTTCAGAAAAGCTTCTATTTCTGCTTTATTGACTATGCAAACGCTTTGACTGTGTGGATCACAATAAACTGTGGAAAATCTGAAAGAGATAGGAATACCAAACCACCTGACCTGCCTCTTGAGAAACCTGTATGCAGGTCAGGAAGCAACAGTTAGAACTGGACATGGAACAACAGACTGGTTCCAAATAGGAAAAGGAGTATGTCAAGGCTGTATATTGTCACCCTGATTATTTAACTTGCATGCAGAGTACATCATGAGAAACTCTGGGCTGGATGAAGCACAAGCTGGAATCAAGATTGCTGGGAGAAATATCAATAACCTCAGATATGCAGATGACACCACCTTTATGGATATGAGTTTGAGCAAGCTCCAGGAGTTGGTGATGAACAGGGAGGCCTGGCATGCTGCAGTTCATGGGGTCACAAAGAGTTGGACACGACTGAGTGACTGAACTGAGCTGAACTGAAAGCACTTTGTGATATTGATAACTGTAGCATTTTACTGTTGCTGCTTTGTACTATCAGATTATTATTATATGACTATCACTGAGCAGAGTACATCATGAGAAACACTGGGCTGGAAGAAGCACAAGCTGGAATCAAGATTGCTGGGAGAAATATCAATAACCTCAGATATGCAGATGACACCACCCTTATGGCAGAAAGTGAAGAGGAACTAAAAAGCCTCATGATGAAAGTGAAAGAGGAGAGTGGAAAAGTTGGCTTAAAGCTCAACATTCAGAAAATGAAGATCACAGCATCCGGTCCCATCACTTCATGGGAAATAGATGGGGAAACAGTGGAAACAGTGTCAGACTTTATTTTGGGGAGCTCCAAAATCACTGCAGATGGTGATTGCAGCCATGAAATTAAAAGATGCTTACTCCTTGGAAGAAAAGTTATGACCAACCTAGATAGTATATTCAAAACCAGAGACATTACTTTGCCAACAAAGGTCTGTCTAGTCAAGGCTATGGTTTTTCCAGTGGTCATGTATGGATGTGAGAATTGGACTGTGAAGAAAGCTGAGTGCCGAAGAATTGATGCATTTGAACTGTGGTGTTGGAGAAGACTCTTGAGAGTCCCTTGGACTGCAAGGAGATCCAACCAGTCCATTCTGAAGGAGTTCAGCCCTGGGATTTCTTTGGAGGGAATGATGCTGAAGCTGAAACTCCAGTACTTTGGCCACCTCATGCGAAGAGTTGACCCATTGGAAAAGACCCTGATGCTGGGAGGGGATTGGGGGCAGGAGGAGAAGGGGACGACAGAGGATGAGATGGCTGGATGGCATCACTGTCTCAATGGACACAAGTCTGAGTGAACTCTGGGTGTTGGTGATGGACAGGGAGGCCTGGCGTGCTGCGATTCATGGGGTCGCAAAGAGTCAGACACGACTGAGTGACGGAATTGAACTGAACTGAACTGAATCACTACATTGGCTTTCATCTCAATGCAATTTTAACTATCAGGAGGGCCCTTTTTCCCTGATAATTCTTTTCATGTTTTCCAGATAATCAAGATAAATATCCACACAGGGTCAGAAAATTAGCCTTTCCTTATTTATTAGCTTTTTAATGCAAAGACAAAAAATAAACAATAACAACAAGAAACAAACACACAGAGAACCCTGAATGAAATGGTAAGATCTCATAATCTTTGGGCATGTGACTTCTAGGGGCTTACTTATCAATTCCCCACCTATTCTTTTTCTTATGACAGAGAAGTTGGAACCACTATAAAAGTGTTTAGCTTTGTAGGGGGTTGATTTGAAGATGGCCCCAACGGTCCTCACCTCCAGGTACTAGGCTCACATGCAATCCCCTCCTCTTGAATTGGGCTGATCTGTGACGTGCTGTTAAATACTTGAATATGGCAAAGTTGAAGACATGCCAATTCCATGATTGTGTTATGTAAGACTGTGACACACAACACACACACAAACACACACACACACACACACACACCCCATACCACACCACACCACGTCTTCTTTATCCATTCATCTGTTGATGGGCACTTAGGTTGTTTCCATAACTGGCTCTTCAAAAAGGCTGCTTCACTCTCATTTTTTAAATATACCTTTGATGAATACAGGATACTTCATTTTCTTTTTCCTCTATAAACTGAATGTGCTAGACCACTGTATTTCGGCTTCCACTGTTTCTGATTAGAAGTCAGCTACTGTTTTATCAGAGTTTTTTTTGTAAATGATAAATCATTTTTTTCCCCCTCTTGCTTCTTTCAAGATTTTCTCCTTGACTTTGACTTTCAGCATTTTTACCATGCTGTGTTGATCATTTGGACCTCCTTGAATTTATTCTACTTCGAATCTATTCAGGTTCATTTATTCTACTGGGTTTAATGGCTGTATGCATCAATGTTTTTCAATAAATTTGGAAAGCTTTTAGTCAGTATTTCTTCAAATATATATATTTTTTGTTATTTCCTTCTCTCCTCCTGGAACTACCATTACATACATGCATGTTGTACATGGATGGTGTCACATTTTTCTATGGCTGTCTTCATGTATCTTCATTCATTTTCTCCCTCTCTTCTTCATCTTGCATAAGCTCTATCAATCAGTTATCAAGGTCTTAAAGTCTGATCATTTTTCCATTGGTTCAAAATGGTTATTGAGCCCCTGTAATGAATTTTTCATTTTGGCTATTGCACTTTCAATTCGAGTACTTTCATTTGGTTATCTTTTTTATAGAGACAATTTCTCTCTCCTTATTGATATTCTCTATTTGATACGGCACTGACATCTTACTTTCCATTACTTCCTATTACGGTTTCTTATAGTTACTTGAAGTCTTTTTCTCTTAATCTGACATCTGTTTGCTCTCACAGGCAGTTTTCGTTGCCTCCTTTTTCCTTAGTTTGTAGGTCCTACTCTCTTGTTTCTTTGCATGTCTTCTAAATTTTTTGTTGAAAACTGGAATGTTAGACATTTTAGCAAGTCTGGATCACGGTTCTCCCAATTTATTATTGTTATTTACTTTTGTACTTATTTAGTGACTGGCTGGGTTATTCCAGTGAAGTCCATTTTCCCCATCACGGGGGAGTTAGTACAAAACCTCTAATATTACTTCTGAGAGAATGTAGTCTTTGATATGCTCACAGTCACCCTGAGATGAAAACAGTTATAGCAAGGCTCTCTTTGACTGTCTCAGTTCCCTGACCACACTCAACTGATAAACTCCACTAATTACTGATTGCTTCACTGTTTTCGAAAATCTTCTGAGGCATAAATTGCTTTACAGATGTATCCAAAAAAAAATCAGACTTTTTGAAGGGATAGTTCTTCAAGTTAGTATTTGAAGTTTCTCCTGATCTCTGAAGGGTTCTTCCCAAATGTCTCTTTTCCTGTTTCTCCCAGGCAAACTAACTGTCCTATATCAGTGTATTTCTCTGATATCAGCATCTTCCCAATAACTTTTCACCAAATTTTAAGTGGTTTTGAGATTGACATTAAGCTTGAACTTTATATTCTGTTGCAAAATAAGTCCATTCCAATGGGAAGAGACTTTGAGCTAACCCTAAACCTAGCTTCTCTCATCAGGCAAAATCTCTGAGTCAAGCATCTTGTGCTGGGGGAAGGAATGATGGCTTGCTTCTGAATGACATCTTTACTTTAGAAGATAAGCATTTGATAGATGAAGGGACCTCCAGGTCTCCTCATCTTTCTTTTTTCATCAAGGTATAAACCACCCATGAGTTGGAGTCAGGGGAATTCAGGTCTAGTATTTTCAATGGAAAATAGTATTTTCAGCTAAAGATGGAGAAGCTCTATACAGTCAGCAAAAACAAGACTGGGAGCTGACTGTGGCTCAGATCATGAACTCCTTAGTGCCAAATTTTGACTTAAATTGAAGTAGGGAAAACCACAAGACCATTCAGGTATAACCTACATCAAATCATTTATGATTATACAGTGGAAGTGAGAAATAGATCAAGGGATGAGATCTGATAGACAGAGTACCTGAAAAACTATAGACAGAGGTTCATGACATTGTATAGTAGTCAGGGATCAAGTCCATCCCCAAGAAAAAGAAATGCAAAAAGGCAAAATGGCTGTCTGAGGAGGCCTTACAAATAGCTGTGAAAAGAAGAGAAGTGAAAGAAAAAGGAGAAAAGGAAAGATATACCCATTTGAATGCAGAGTTCCTAAGAATAGCAAGGAGAGAGAAGAAAGCCTTCCTCAGTGATCAATGCAAAGAAATAGAGAGAAACAAGAATGAGAAAGACTAGAGATCTCTTCAAGAAAATTAGAGATACCAAGGGAACATTTCATTCAAAGATGGGCTCAATAAAGGACAGAAATGGTATGGACCTAACAGAAGTAGAAGATATTAAGAAGAGGTGATAAGAATACACAGAAGAACTAAACAAAAAAGATCTTCATGACCCAGATAACCACAGCAATGTGATCACTCATCTAGAGCCAGACATCCTGGAATGCGAAGTCAAGTGGGCCTTAGGAAGCATCACTACAAACAAAGCTAGTGGAGGTGATGGAATTCCAGTTGAGCTATTTCAAATTCTCAAAGATGATGCTGTGAAAGTGCTGCACTCAATATGCCAGCAAATTTGGAAAACTCAGCAGTGGCCACAGGATTGGAAGAGGTCAATCTTCATTCCAACCCCAAAGAAAGGCAATGCCAAAGAATGTTCAAACTACTGCACAATTGAACTCATCTCACACACTAGCAAAGTAGTGCTCAAAATTCTCCAAGGCAGGCTTCAACAGGACATGTACTGTGAACTTCCAGATGTTCAAGCTGGTTTTAGAAAAGGCAGAGGAACCAGAGATCAAATTGCCAACATCACTGGATCATTGAAAAAGCAAGAGAATTCCAGAAAAGCATCTACTTCTGCTTTATTGATTACCCCAAAGCCTTTGACTGTGTGGATCACAATAAACTGTTCAAAATTCTTCAACAGATAGGAATACCAGACCATATTACCTGTCTCCTGAGAAATCTGTATGCAGGTCAAGAAGCAACTGCTAGAACTGGACATGAAACAACAGACTGGTTCCAAATCGGGAGAGGAGTACATCAAGGCTGTATACTGTTACACTAATTATTTAACTTATATGCAGAACACATCATATGAAATGCTGGGCTGGAAGAAGCACAAACTGGAAACAAGATTGCTGGGAGAAATATAAATAACTTCAGATGCACAGATGACACCACCCTTATGGCAGGAAGCGAAGAAGAACTAAAGTGCCTCTTAATGAAAGTGAAAGAGGAGAGTGAAAAAATTGGGTTAAAACATTCAGAAATCTAAGATCATGGCATCTGGTCTGATCACTTCATGGCAAATGTATGTGAAACAATGGAAACAGTGACAGACTTTATTTTGGCGGCTCCAAATTCACTGCAGATGGTGACTGCAGCCATGAAATTAAAAGACACTTACTCCTTGGAAGAAAAGCTATTACCACCCTAGAAAGCATATTAAAAAGCAGAGACATTATTTGCCAACAAAAGTCTGTCTAGGCAAAGCTGACGTTTTTCCAGCACTCATGTATGGATGTGAGAGTTGGACTATAGAGAAAACTGAGCACCAAAGAATTGATGCTTTTTTTTTTTTAATTGATGCTTTTGAACTGTGGTGTTGGAGAAGACTCTTGAGAGTTCCTTGGACAGCAAGGAGATCCAACCAGTCAATCCTAAAGGTAATCAGTCCTGAATATTCTCTGGAAGGACTGATCCTGAGGCTGAAACTGAAATACTTTGGCTACCTGATGTGAAGAATTGGCTCCCTGGAAAAGACCCTGATGCTGGGAAAGATTGAAGGCAGGAGGAGAAGGGGACGACAGAGGATGAGATGGTTGGATGGCATCACCGACTCAGTGGATCTGAACCTGAGCAAGCTCTGGGAGTTGGTGATAGACAGGGAGGCCTGGCGTGCTGCAGTCCATGGAGTTGGGAAGAGTTGGGCACGACTGAGCGACTGAACTGATTTCAGTGATGCCATGCCTAGTGGTAGAGCATCTCTCTCCTTTCAGTGAGAAGTCAGTAGAAAAAAGGAGTCTTTACCTATCAGATGCCTTCAACTGGAATTTAGCCTCAGCAATAGGTAGCTTAGCAGGATGAGAAGTGCACACAGCCTGCACCTCCTGGGAAAATTGCCCTTTGAAGAAAGCTGGTAAGAGAGTGAGCCCTGTGTTTTCAACTCACCAGTGTGGGCTGAGCTGGGAGAAAAAAGGCTTGGTTCAAACACTAAAGATTCTGCCAGTATTTACTAATTTTAGTCAGTCAGTCAGTTCAGTCACTCAGTCATGTCCGACTCTTTGCAACCCCATGAATTGCAGCACACCAGGCCTCCCCGTCCCTCCTCAACTCCCAGAGTTCACTCAAACTCATGACCATCGATTCGGTGATGCCATCCAGCCATCTCATCCTCTGTCATCCCCTTATCCTCCTGCCCCCAATCCCTCCCAGCATCAGAGTCTTTCCCAATGAGTCAATTCTTTGCATGAGGTGACCAAAGTATTGGGGTTTCAGCTTCAGCATCGGTCCTTCCAATGAACAACCAGGACTGATCTCCTTTCGAAAGGACTGTTTGGATCTGCTGCAGTCCAAGGGACTTTCAAGAGTCTTCTCCAACACCACAGTTCAAAAGGATCAATTCTTCAGCGTTCAGCTTTCTTCACAGCCCAACTCTCCCATCCATACATGACCACAGGAAAAACCATAGCCTTGACTAGATGGACCTTTGTTGCAAAGGAATGTCTCTGCTTTTGAATATGGTATCTAGGTTGGTCATAACTTTCCTTCCAAGAGTAAGCGTCTTTTAATTTCATGGCTGCAATCACCATCTGCAGTGATTTCGGAGCCCTAGAAAATAAAGTCTGACACTGTTTCCAGTTTCCCCATCTGTTTGCCATGAAGTGATGGGACCAGATGCCATGATCTTAGTTTTCTGAATGTTGAGATTTAAGTGAACTTTTTCACTCTCCTCTTTCACTGTCATCAAAAGGCTCTTGAGTTCTTTACTTTTGCCATATGGGTTGTGTCATCTGCATATCTGAGGTGATTGATATTTCTCCCGGCAATCTTGATTCCAGCTTGTGCTTCATCCAGCCCAGCGTTTCTCATGATGTACTCTGCATAGAAGTTAAATAAGCAGGGTGACAATATACAGCTTTGACATACTCCTTTCCCTATTTGGAACCAGTCTGTTGTTCCATGTCCAGTTCTAACTGTTGCTTCCTGGCCTGCATACAGATTTCTCAAGAGGCAGGTCAGGTGGTCTGGTATTCCCATCTCTCTCAGAATTTTCCACAGTTTATTGTGATCCACATAGTCAAAGGCTTTGGCATAGTCAATAAAGCAGAAATAGATGTTTTTCTGGAACCCCCTTGCTTTTTCCATGATCCAGCGGATGTTGGCAATTTGATCTCTGGTTCCTCTGCCTTTTCTAAAACCAGCTTGAACATCTGGAAGTTCACAGTTCACATATTGCTGAAGCCTGGCTTGGAGAATTTTAAGCATTACTTTACTAGTGTGTGAGATGAGTGCAATTGTGTAGTAGTTTGAGCATTATTTGGCATTGCCTTTCTTTGGGACTGGAATGAAAACTGACCTTTTCCAGTCCTGTGGCCACTGATGAGTTTTTCAAATGTGCTGGCATATCAAGTGTAGCACTTTCACAGCATCATATTTCAGGACTTGAAATACCTCAACTGGAATTCCATCACCTCCACTAGCTTTGTTTGTAGTGATGCTTCCTAAGGCCCATTTGACTTCACATTCCAGGATGTCTGGCTCTAGGTGAGTGCTCACACCATCGTGATTATCTGGGTTGTGAAGATCTTTTTTGTACAGTTTTTCTGTGTATCCTTGCCATATCTTCTTAATATCTTCTGCTTCTGTTACATCCATATCAATTCTGTCCTTTATCAAGCCCATCTTTGCATGAAATGTTCTTTTGGTATATCTGATTTTCTTGAAGAGATCTCTAGTCTTTCCCATTCTGTTGTTGGCCTCTATTTCTTTGCATTGATCGCTGAGGAAGGCTTTATTATCTCCTCTTGCTATTCTTTGGAATTCTGCATTCAGATGCTTATATCTTTCCTTTTCTCCTTTGCTTTTCGCTTCTCTTCTTTTCACAGCTATTTGTAAGGCCTCCATCAGACATCCATTTTGCTTTTCTGCATTTGTTTTCCATGGGGATGTTCTTGCTCCCTATCTCCTGTACAATGTCACGAACCTCCGTCCATAGTTCATCAGGCACTCTGTCTATCATATCTAGTCCCGTAAATCTATTTCTCACTTCCACTGCATAATCATAAGAGATTTGATTTAGGTTATACCTAAATGTTCTAGTGGTTTTCTCCACTTTCTTCAATTTAAGTCTGAATTTGGCAATAAGGAGTTCATGATCTGAGCCACAGTCAACTCCTGGTCTTGTTTTTGCTGACTGTATAGAGCTTCTCCATCTTTGGCTGCAAAGAATATAATCAATCTGATTTAGGTGTTGACCATCTGGTGATTTCCATGTGTAGAGTCTTCTCTTGTGTTGTTGGAAGAGGGTGTTTGCTATGACCAGTGCATTCTCTTGGCAAAACTCTATTAGCTTTTTCCCTGCTTCATTCCGTATTCCAAGGCCAAATTTGCCTGTTACCCCAGATGTTTCTTGACTTCCTTCTTTTGAATTCCAGTCCCCTATAATGAAAAGGACACCTTTTTGGGGTGTTAGTTCTAAAAGGTGTTGTAGGTCTTCATAGAACCATTCAACTTCAGCTTCTTCAGCATTACTGGTTGGGGCATAGGCTTGGATTACTGTGATATTGAATGGTTTGCCTTGGAAATGAACGGAGATCATTCTGTTGTTTTTGAGATTGCATCCAAGTACTGCATTTTGGACTCTTTTGACCATGATGGCTAGTCCATTTCCTCTCAGGGATTCCTGCCCACAGTAGCAGATATAATGGTCATCTGGGTTAAATTCAACCATTCCAGTCCATTTTAGTTCGCTGATTCCTAGAATGTCGACCTTCACTCTTGCCATCTCCTGTTTGACCAGTTCCAATTTGCCTTGATTCATGGACCTAACATTCCAGGTTCCTATGCAATATTGCTCTTTACAGCATCAGACCTTGCTTCTATCACTAGTCACATCTGCAACTGGGTATTGTGTTTGCTTTGGCTCCATCTCTTCATTCTTTCTGGAGTTATTTCTCCACTGATGTCCAGTGGCATACTGGTAGAGTCTCCCAAATCTGTTTTTCTCAGTGGCCTTATGATCTTATAATCATTTCCAGAGATCTTAAATCATTAGGTTTTTTTTTTTTTTTCTTTTTTAGACCAGAGATCAGTTTCATGGGAGAACAGGTTTGTGGAGCTCAGTCTGGCATGATGAAAGTGGAACTCTACACACCGTCTGTTTTTAACACTTCAGAACTTTGACTTCTGCTTAATTCATGGAGAAATAATCCATTATAAAGGTCATATCTTCACTTACCACAGTGAAGGATTCAATATTTGCAATAGATGGAGGATTTTTTTCCTTGGCCATTGTCTGGGAGTATCAGTTGTTTCTCTAAATAAATATACTTTGCATTTCCCTTCTTGGCTCTTGCTCAGGACACAGCTGATAAAGCAATGGTGTAATGAGGGAGCTGGTGAGAGCAAACACTCTATGGTTCCCCATGATTCATAATTTTTTTAGTAACTAAATAAAAAGTTCCTGGAATATTTATACTTTATGCAGCAAGCACATCGAGACATGTTGTCAGTTTCCATTTTAATTACTCTTCTAATTGCTTTTCATTTTAAATCCTATCATAAACCTACTCCATACCACCTGCTTATTCACAGTAAAATGGAAAGAGAGTGGGAAGAGAGAGAAGGAGAACAGAAATTATGGCTTAAATAAATTCATCTTAATCTTAGGCATTCAAAAATATGCACACAGAAGAACACTGCTTCCACTACTTGAGGGTATGAAGTAATGTAATCAAGAAACAGCATGCACTGTTATCTAAATCAGCTTGTGTTTTACATAAGAAATTCCAGACACTCAGGCATAAAACTTACCCAACATAAGTGTCTCTGTTATGTTCAAATAACATCAGTTCTAAGTTATTCTATAAACCACTAAAGATTTGGGGTGTACTTTTTTAAAATCATAATTTCACATAGTGTGATTTTCTGTCCACTTGTCACCTACAAGTGTTTATGTAAAGTGCCAATTCTAGTTCCTATTCAAGTCATTATCTCTAGGGGCTGAGAACATAATGATATGTTTTTAACAAGACCTCCAGGTGATTTCAGTGTACATTAAACTTTGAGAGCTAGTCTCTCTGTACTTGTATTATGTGAGGGTTTCACTGACATGCTTTTCTTAAAGAGATGATGCTCATGATGGAAAGATGTTCAGGATGCATATCAGGAAGAGGCTGCTCTGCCATACAGAAGCTGATGATGTCGGAGTGACTTGTTCATTCTGACCACTGATATCTTTATTTTTACAACTGTGATAATATTTCAGCTTGCTTCTTTAGGGCTGATGTGACTATCAAATGAGATCAATCAATCCAGCAAAAACAATTTGCAAAATGAGACACCTTTTACAAACAGCAAATCTTAGGTAAAAAATTTTGTTTTACCTTCACAAAGACTAAGATATATTTTACAACTATACTGGTACAGACAGTAAAAAAAAACAAAAAAGGAAAACTGTAATTCCAGAATACAACAAAGTAGTCATGAAAACCAGCTTTCAGTTTATTTCAATAAGTGACTCAGAAGCTAGAAAATGTGATACATACATCAAAATACATCCAAAGTTTACATTCTGATGGTCACCTTAAATAAATTTAGTGAGTCACAATAAGTTATGGCTGACTTGCCATGATTGATAATATTAATTATATTCTTGAATTATGGCACCTATGTTTAGTGCCCAAAAAACCAGAATGATTGTCACATCAGCAATATTTATTGAAGTGACACTAAAGACACAGTATATGTATTTATTCTTCACCTACTAGATTTAAGACTTTGATTAGATCATGTGATGATACATGCAGGACATCCTGGAATTATTGCATATCAAAAGGACAACTCTGCTGACAGCTTCCCCTTGAAACATCTGCAAGTCACCAAATTCCAGAGAGCATATGTCTGGAAATGGTATCAATGACATACTGTTAATGGGTGAATCACTTATCTGCAAAAAGTCCCCCACCTCAGTTGCCATTAGAGGTCACTGATTATTTTTATTCAGGATAAAGGAACATTTACATTAGCTACAGTTTTTCCTGTACAATGCCTAAAGCCTGTGTTAAGGACAATCAATCAGAAATTTACAAGGAAACCACCATGATGACCATCATTGTGTGGGGAAAGAGAGGGCTGATGCAAATCCTTAGTAATACAAATAGGACAACTGTCAAATTTCAGGCAACCAGAATCCTGTTTCTTCTATAAAATTCTAGCTTAGAAAGACACCACTGAAATTATCTACCTAAAAGAGGCAAACACAAATATTTTAAAGATAATCAGCTAAGCTAAGTAGAGACCTATGGCTGCCACATAGAGGCATTTGGATCCACGTACTGGAAAGACAGGGGCTTCCCAGGTGTCTCAGTGGTAAAGAATCCACCTGCCAATGCAGGAACTTCAGGAGAAGTGGGTTTGATCCCTGGGTCGGAAAGATCCCCTGGGGGAGGAAATGGCAACCCACTCCAGTATTCCTGGGATAATCCAATGGATAGAGAAGCCTGGTAGGCTACAGTTCATGGGGTCACAAAGAGTCAGACAGGACTGAGCAACTGAGCACCTACACACTCAAAAGACAGAGACCACTGTTTTGGGAACTCTGACTCACCCGATCCTCTTGTTTCTAAATGATTTCTGAAAGAAACTGAGAATGATAAAGATCATGCATCTTTTCAATAGCAAGGCCCAGGTCACAACTCAATTCTACTAATATATTAACTTTGAGTTTGATTTATAATCAAAGCTAGGGACAAATTTGGCCTTGGAATGCAGAATGAAGCAGGGCAAAGACTAATAGAGTTTTGCCAAGAAAATGCACTGATCATAGCAAACACCCTCTTATAACAACACAAGAGAAGACTCTACACATGGACATCACCAGATGGTCAATATTGAAATCAGATTGATTATATTCTTTGCAGCCAAAGATGGAGAAGCTCTATACAGTCAACAAAAAACAAGACCAGGAGCTGACTGTGGCTCCGATCATGAACTCCTTGATACCAAATTCAGACTTAAATTGAAGAAAGTCAGGAAAACCGCTAGACCATTCAGGTATGACCTAAATAAAATCCCTTATGATTATACAGTGGAAGTGAGAAGTAGATTTAAGGGCCTAGATCTGATAGATAGAGTGCCTGATGAACTATGGAATGAGGTTCGTGACATTGT